>NW_007729900.1:216594-216891 GCF_000696425.1 Galeopterus variegatus
GTGCTTTTTCAGCATCTATTGAGATAATCTATGGTGTTTGTCCTTGAGTTTGTTGTTGTGATGTATCACATTTATTGACTTTCATATGTTCAGCCATCCTTGCATCCCTGGGATGAATCCTACTTGATCATAGTGTATAAATTTTTAGTATGTTGCTGTGTTATGGTTGCTAACATTTTGTTGAGGATTTTTGCATCTAGGTTCATCAAGGATATTGGCCTGTAATTTTCTATCAATTTTTGTTGTGCCTTTATCTGGTTTTGGTATCAGAGTTATGTTGGCCTCATAGAATGAGTT
>NW_007729901.1:0-860 GCF_000696425.1 Galeopterus variegatus
GGGCCATAATAATCATATATAGTGTATATTGACAAAATAAAAATTTAACGAAAAAAATAATGAGTAAAAGAAACAATGGAAGTGAAATAATTATTCTGCAACTTGATGGATGAATTCTTTCTAGTTAATGCAAACAATTTAATCTGTTTTGTACATGTCAAAATAAAAAAAAGAATCATAGGTAATAAATAACAATAAATAACACTACGTTCTTAGAACCTTAATCAAAACCTCCAAAAATGAGTTGTTTACCAACTAAGGAGTATTCAACAAAAGAAAATGAGAAATATTGAATAGATTATTTGGTTTTGTCATCGAGTTTCTTTATTTCCTCTAAGCACAAACTTAGTTTCTTTCTGAATGCCTGAAAATTATTGCACTAGTAAGGTTTTGCTTAGTTATAGACAAAGATATAGATTTCTGAATTACTTATAGTTTTTTTTTCCAAATTAACTATTTACTGAATAAGTTCTGAATTAGATTTGCTTCTAAATGAAACCAACACACATTGGTAAAGAAAAAGCCATTTCATTAACAAAGAGTAAGAAGAAACTGTAATAACTTGTGACTTCTAGAGGTGAAAGTACTTCTATGGTCTTTGGAATATTGACAAAGCAATAATAAAAGGTAAAACATGGTAGGTTACTTGTTAGGGAAATTTAGATATCAGTGGGAGGATTAAGGAGTGAACTGAAATTAAAAATTTGACTCCAGCAAATGAATCACACATCCCAGCAATGTGAGAAGAGGACCGGTAGAAGCAAATTCAGGTCTGGATCAATGTGTATGCACTGTGATATCCTCAGATAACTTTGAAGCCTATGGGATCTGACTCAAAGGGGCTGAGTTGAATGGTAATC
>NW_007729901.1:1533-12449 GCF_000696425.1 Galeopterus variegatus
TCCTCAGATAACTTTGAAGCCTATGGGATCTGACTCAAAGGGGCTGAGTTGAATGGTAATCAGAACCAGTTTCAATAGAAAGATTTAGCAAACAAATGGAAATGGTAGGTCATAATTCCATAAATTTTTATTCATTTTTTATGTTTTTATATATTCAGCAAAAATATGTGATTTCTCTGGCATTATGATCTAAGACAGTATCATTT
This sequence comes from Galeopterus variegatus, assembly GCF_000696425.1. NCBI lineage: Eukaryota > Metazoa > Chordata > Mammalia > Dermoptera > Cynocephalidae > Galeopterus > Galeopterus variegatus. Next base: position 1,740 of record NW_007729901.1, read on the forward strand.
TAATTCTAAGTTTTAAAAAATTTCCTCTATACTACCTCAAATCTAAAATTACTGCTTGGGAGACTATTTTGGAGATGGAAACTACATGCACTCTAATATTCCATGAGAATATCAAGTATAAATGAATATGAAAAGCCCATTCACACACACAAAATAAAGATTGTAAAAGTTATTGAATGACTTTTTTTTTAACTTTCTTTTTTTCTTGACTCTTTCCTATTGCTACTCTTTCTTTCCTTGTAGAGCTAACTACACTCCCTCCTCCAGTGTCAGTTTCACTGAAAGCAGCCACTTGCTGGATCCATGGTTCTTTGTCCTCACTGCACATTGAAATCAGCCAAAGAACACACCCACTCAAAGCAAATTTAACCAGAATCTCAGGGAGATTGAGGCCTTGATATCTGTTTAAGAGCCCTGTTGTTTTTAATGTGCAGTCAAGTTTGAAAAACTACCTTCTTAGATAGAGTTAACAGAGTAAGTCAGAAAATTTTTACCAATTAAACAACTACTACATACTCAGCAATTGCCTTAGCATTATGAGCATATGAGAGCAGCATAAATGCTAGGGTGGGCCTTTATGTTTCTCACAAATTTACTGCAATTGAAAGCTGAAATATATAAATTAGAGTCATTATTTATTTATTTATTTATTTTATTATTACTTTCATGTACATTTTAGGAACTTTTATTTATTTACTTATTTTTTATTTTTTTTTATTAAGAATATTCATGAAATACAAAGCTACTTGTCACCCGCCATGCCCATGATATGAGGGCCAGATTCATACTGGGGGCATACACATTACCGGAAGAGTAATTTTAAAATCTAAGTTAGTAAGTAGACTTGCTAGGCCTTAACTACTTGTTAAACAATGTAAAATACTTTATGATCAATTGACAACACACATTACCGGAAGAGTAATTTTAAAATCTAAGTTAGTAACTAGACTTGCTAGGCCTTAACTACTTGTTAAACAATGTAAAATACTTTATGATCAATTGACAAAGTCTCTGTGGCTTTGTTGTGAGATTACCTTGTAGATTTATTAGTTCTAAGCTGTACATAAGAAATTAGCTTTTCATAAGTTAAATTCTTTAAGGTTTGAATTGTTTTCTTTTTTTCACTTATTAAAATGTGTCAGTGGTTCTCAGTCTATTTTTACATTACTATTTCACTCCGGTGCAATCTGATATGTTTTCTGAAGGGAAAGAAAGAGTTGTAGTTATAACTGGTAAGGTGTAGAAATTGTGCACACATTTAAAAATAAACTCTTCATTAAGAGTGTAGACTTTGGAGTCAGGCTGCATGAATTCAGTTTACTAGTTGTATTTTTCTTGAACAAGTTATTGAACTTATTTGTATTTTAATTTCTCACATATAAAATGCGGATAATAATATTCCTACTTCTTCAACTTGTAAGAAATCAATGACTTGGTGTTCCTGACATATGGAAGATACTATGTAAATGTTAGATATTGTTACAGGTTTTTATGTTTCACAATTTTGAAAGGCTATTAATATTCATTCATGTCTTCTAAATACTCTAATGTATGCTTTGTCAAAAAGTGTTATGCAACTATTTGTTTTATATTGCTGCAAAATGTTTTGAGTGTATCATAATATGAATATACCTAGGGAGCAGATTATTAATGCAAATGTCTGTTATTTCTTGGATAAAAATAGACTGAGAATCACTGACATAGACCCAAAGGAATTTGGGAACAGAGAGATCAGAGTGGTCTGGCATACTTCATTGAATACTAGTCAAAGAGGGAGTGAGTTGAGTGAGATACTGAAAGCATGTGGAATTTGAATAGTCAAAGACGAAGTGGGAAAAAGATTGCTGATGAACCTCAGAAATAAACTTAACTGTGAGATGTAATTTTAATTGGACCACGTGTCATAGTTATACCTAGTGCCTTAGCCTAAAACTCTGTTTTTGGGTTTTTTTTTGTTTTTTTTTTTTTACCTTGGAAAACAATATAAAAGAATCCATTTACCTATTTGCAGGAAGACAAAGAGTTCTTCAGCATATGCCCAAATTTCCCTTCACTACATTTGGCAAAACATCAACATATCCAAGATTAATCAGCCATATTGCAATGAAAATGCACTATCAGCAATAGATTTCCTATTATGATATTCAAAAGGGAAGTACTTGTAATTAAAAAATATATAAGAGCATCATGATTATTACCATCGTTTTTTACCATAATGAGAAAATTATCCTTTGTTTAGTGGCCTGGAAACTTGAATTTTCTATTATCCTGAATTATTAGAAATTTGATATATGCAGTGAAGTTTGAGAAGGACCTGCTCTACAATACCCAATACAAGGGGTTCTAGTCCCAACCACAACTCCTCTATCTCCTAAATAGGTATTTAATTTTGAATGTTATTAATATCTTAGTTTCCTTATTTGAATAGTGGGGGAAATAAAATTATATAAATGACTCACACAGATATTGTAAAAAAAATGATGATATAGCATTCTAAGATGCTCTGTAAAAATAATACATGATTTTACATGTGTGTATTTGTTTTCCTGGAACTGCTGAGTTTAGAGATAGCAATACTCTATTATTTCTAATTTTGGTACCATTTCGTATGTGATGAATGCATTGAAAGCATCATTCCGAGTAGCATCTGGGAATGGTCTGTGTCTTTTCTCTCTAAATCCGCAGCACCAGACTGTGTGTAGTATATACCACGTTTTTTTAAAAAAAATGTTGTAGTTTGAATAAATGTTAAAATATGCAATGAAGTATAGTAGATTAAATCCTGGAGTTGGAAGCAGAAAAACTGGGTTTAAACCCTAGCTTTCTGCTTATTGGCTTAATGACTGAGAAGAACCTTAAACTCTCTGAATCTTCATTGGTCTCAATCTTAGGCTAAAGGTACTGATATAAATTTAGTGAAAACTCTTGCATAAATAACTGCATAAAGTTTAAATGGACTTCATTTATTAACTTGTTTTGCACAAAATATTTCTTTATTTATGTCATAAGTATATATTGAACACCTACAATGTGGCCAAAACTCTGCTAGGCACTGGTGTACAGCCAAGAACAATAAAAACATGATTTCTGCTTTCACGATGGTGATATTCTGTGGAAGGTAAAAGGCATTCATAAAATAACCCCACTAATAAATAAGAATTGCCATGAGGGAAAGGAACATAGTTCTTGGAGAGTACTAGGAAACTGACGATCTGTAAAGACTTAATGAGAACAAAAAAACTGAACTGAGATTTTAAGAATGAGTAAAAGATAACAGGCAAGGGTGGGAGTGGGGGAGATGTAATCAGGGAGGAAGGAACAGCACGTGTAAAGGCTCTGTGGCAAGAGAAAGCATGGTCTACCAGAGAACATGTTTTTTTTTTGTTTTTTTTTTAATTAATATTTTTTTTTACACACTATGATGTTGTTGTGGAGCAGCTGGGAGGGAGAGGGAGGGGGAAAAGGGAAGGGAATGGGATGGAAGAAGGAGGAAGGAGGAGGGGCAGGATTGGGGCCTCTGGCACCTTCCTCATTCCCACAGAGGAAATTAATATTTTTTTTTACACACTATGATGTTGTTGTGGAGCAGTTGGGAGGGAGAGGGAGGGGGAAAAGGGAAGGGAATGGGATGGAAGGAGGAAGGAGGAGGGGCAGGATTGGGGCCTCTGGCACCTTCCTCATTCCCACAGAGGAGACCAGGGGGCTTCCAGCAGTGGCTTGGTCATTGCCAGGCTGGGTGCAGATGTCAGGGGTGTGTGGCAAAAGCCCTCGTCCTTCACCACCCCAACTCGGGAACCTGGGGCCCTTCCTGTGACAGCTCAGTGGTTGTCACTGGGTTGGTTGCATGTATTGGGGGAGCACAGCTGAGATCCTTGGCCCCCTACCACCCCAGCTTGGGAGAGCCTGGGGTACTTACTGTGGCAGCTCAGTAGTCATCAATGGTCTTGGTTGTGGGTGTTGGGGGAGGGGAATGGCCAAGGCCCTCATACCCCACACTTGGGATTGGTTGTGGGTGTTGGGGGAGGGGAATGGCCAAGGCCCTCATACCCCACACTTGGGATTGGTTGTGGGTGTTGGGGGGCATGGCTGAGGCCCCCAGCCCTCCCCCCTTTCTGGCTTGGTAGCCCAGAGGACTTCCAGTCCTCCTAGGTGTTATAGGTGTTCTTTGCCTTGGGATTGGTTGTGGGTGTTGGGGGGCATGGCTGAGGCCCCCAGCCCTCCGCCCTTTCTGGCTTGGTAGCCCAGAGGACTTCCAGTCCTCCTAGGTGTTATAGGTGTTCTTTGGTGAAATGAGACCTTTACTAGTTAATATGAAACTTTATCTCTGGTTGTGGGTACTTTGTTTTTTCCTCTCAGTTCTGTGTTGGATTATTTGCTGTTCCCACCACTTAAACTCTGCACTGGAACTAATTTGTTGTCCTTTGCTGACTTCTAAAGTGGGGGAACTTCCTCCTGTAGGAACCAGTACTTGAGTTCTGTGGTTGAGCTAAGTTACTACTTTGCTGCTGATTCCCTAGGGAAGGCTTTTTGTGCAGTTCAAGTTTTAGTGGTTGACTTTATATGTACTTGCAGGTCTAGACAGATTCGATGCACATGGGCTGTGTAGAAACTCTGCTCTGGGCCTGAATCTCTTCAGCAAACTGCACCTAATGCAATTCTATATTCCTGACCAGTCTCCTCTGTGTGGTCCTGCACTGATTGGGGGGCAGAACAGCTGTCCTTGCTTTGCTCCAGTGTTCCCCCGGTGGGCCTGTTTCACCCACTGCCCATGTTCCAAACACTTCCCATGGGACAGGCTATGCTCTAGTCCCTTGTGATGACTTATAAACCTCTGAGTGGATCTTTTTTTTCAGTTGTCTGTGGAGTCTCACTCCTATGTGGGTTCACAGGAATACTATTAGTGGTCTTGCTGGCCTCGGGGCCACCAAAACCCACTTCTCCCCTGCCACTTCCAAGCATCTTCATCTAAAGGGCACAGCAGTGGCTTTTGCCAGCCCGTGCTCCATGCACTCACCAGGGCCAGCTTTGAAGTGGCCAAGATTACAAACAGTTGGAGCGGTACTTTCTTTCTCTCATTGTGGCTTCTCTCACCTTCATGCATTCTGTAGGTCTCTCCTCCTCTTCCCCTGGGCTCTAGTGGCCCCGGCTTGGCTGTCGTTGCTTTTTTATAGTTGTAAATTGGTTGATTTGTGGGAGACAGTGATGCTGGTGATCATCTATTCTGCCATCTTGACCAGAAGTCCCAAGAGGACATGTTTAAAAGGCTGCTGTGCTGGAGAGCAGAAAGCAGAAAAGTGTGAGACAAGGATGGAGAGGCAAGCATGTTCTTGTACAGTGCAGTAAAGATTTTAGTCTTTATTCTAAGAGAAAAGGAAAAAATTCTCCAAAGTTCTTCCTAATGCCACAATTACACAGTAAAATATTTTTAAAAAATGAAGTTCTCTGAGATCCTCAAAAAAACCTTATGTATTATTTCATTACAAAATATTTTCTTTGCTGTTTTCAACAACACTGATGATAATGGTATTTAAAATCAAGTTTATCTGAATGAATGTCATTTCTATGAGAGTTTTGCCAACTCCAAAATAGGAAGAGAACTTTTTACTTTCTAGAATAGCCATTTTCAACCTAGTAACTAAAGGAAAATATATTAGTAATTAAAAAAATAAAATTAAGTACAACTTTGGTCTGGAATCCCAGTGTTCCACCATCTTCCTCTTTATACATAATTGTGATTCTCTTTTCCATATTAGTGGAATGCATGCAAACATAGTCACATAATATAAAAATATTCACTAATTAAACCACCACTTATTCAATTAGTTTCCACTCAGACATTCCTCTTAGTTTAACACAACATTTATCCTCACCCATTACACCAATTAATTTGTTAACATTTGAATAAATTTCTTGTTAATGTGCCTATCCACACATTTAACTGCTATCTCTTACCTGTCATTCTGTCTGTTTATATTGAGCATCCAAAAAGACTATTAAAAATGTAAATGAATTGCAAGCATAAACTGTAAAGCTTGCAACTGATGCATGGTTTAGAAAGTCCAAGGGAGTAAAATTGGAAATATTCTGAATCTCAGACTAAATATTATCAAGTAGAATTATGACAGCTGTTTATATTTATTGAATACTTACTATGTGGTAGTAGTGTATTGGTACATTTATGTTACTTATAACAAAATACTCAGAACTGGGTAATTAATAAAGAAAATGAAATTTATTGCTTACAGTCTCAGAGGGTGGGAAGCCCAAAGTCCATCTTGTGGTGGTGACAGTGATTCACAGGTCTCACATTGCAAGATGGTGGAGGCAGAGATTGCAGAGAGAGAAAGACAGACTCTTCTCTTCTTTTAAAGCCCTCAGAACCACACCCCTGACCACCATTTCTAATCCATTCACTACTGCATGGTCCTGCAATCCAATCACCTTTTCAAGGTCCCACCTTTCAATTACCATAATAGGATTTCCCACCCTCTTAACAGTCTCAGTGGGGGCTAAGTTTCCAATACATAAAACTTGGGGAACACTGTTCAAGCTTCAGTGAGTTTTGGGGGACATAACTCAATCCACTACAGTTAGGCACTATTCTGAAATATACACGTATTTAATCCTTACAACAAACCTATAAAGGAGGTATGCTAATTATCCCCATTTCTAGATGAAGAAAATAATTTACTCAGAGGTTAATAGTGCCTCTGCAATTTAGCTCAAAGGTGGATGTGCTAGGCTTCAAATCCAGACAATCCGAACCACAGAACACAACATTCTACTGTCTCTTGGACTGGTGGAATTAAATCAGTTAAAAATAAAATAAAAGAATAATGATATTACTGGTATTTTAAAAGAGAATGATTTGAATATCAAAGGAGTAGAGAAAGCTACTGGGAAAATTGATAAAGTCCTTGAATAATTTGCAGAAATGAACATATTTATTATAATATTTTTAAAGTTAAAGATTATAAATATTCTGTTGGACTAATATGAAATTTGAATGAAGTAATCACATATAAACAATTCATGATTTTCAAAACTTAATGTACAACAAAATATCTGTTAAATATATGACAAAATAGCTTATTTTTATAAAATTTAGCTTTACTTTTAAAGTCCTAATTAAAGCTTTTTTCCCACTATTTAGTAGGAATTTTTGGTCTGCATTTGCTGTGAATATTTTTGTTTGCTTTCAAATGCCTAACCCTGTAGTCATTTAGTCTAGCTCCTCATCACACAATATATTTGTAGATTGCAGTGTGCTGTCTCCTTCTAGAATAATCTAAGGAACAACATTCCTTTGGCCGTAGTTGGCATCCCAGACACATATTCAAACTCAATTATTCACTACTTCCTGGGATGTTGAATCTTGAGGGAGCGAAGTGCAGAAACAGTTATTATGGTGTGGGTGGCTACGAGAAAGACGGTAGGAAGAGTATAGTGGTGACAGTCATGACTGTTTATGATGAAGATATTATGAAACGTAGTGTTTGTAGAGCTAAGAGAGAAAGAAGGAAGGAAAGAAAGACCACAGTAGTGCATTGGACTTGCAGAGGGAGAGAAAATTCCTTGGGCTACAAAGTGGAGTGGGGGGAAAAGGGAGAGGGAGAAGGAGGTTGGGGATAATTGGGTGGGGGAACACAGGATACAAAGGCAATTTGTGGTAATAGGTATGCTGCCAGTATGAATCTGGCCCTCAAGTCATGGGCAAGAGGGGTGAAAATCAGCTTTGTGTCTCATGAATATTCATAACCAATAAAAAGTAAATAAAAATTAATTAATTAATTAATTAAAATGTGTGAAAAAAAAAGAAAGGTAGTGTTTGACCTGGCTATTTCTGTGGGTTGAACTTGATGCTGGTTTTGAGGCATAGTCATTTTCCCTTGGTTTTTGTCCATATTTAAAGCTTTGGTAGTCTCCAAGAGCAGACATCAGATGGGATAAGACATGAAAGAGGTATATTATGTGGAAATGCCTGAGGACTTCAAAGAGCAGGAAGCAGGAATAAGCCAGAGAAGTCTCCACAGTGTGATGCAGGTTTGACACACATGAAAGAAATGAGAAAAGGAGGTCAAGATTGTATATTTCTGAGTGTGGTCAGGCCAATGGGATGCCCCTGAGCAAAAGTTGCACATTAGAGGAATCTCACATTAGGCAGAAATGGCAAAGCTTATCTATATAGTTTTCCTGTGCTTAGTCACTGGCTCGGAGCAGGTCAGAGGAAGTGTAGTCTGATGTGAACACTGGGGTAACTCAAAAGGTGCATTTTTATGGTCACAACAGTGGGTCTCCAGAATTATCACCAGTTCTACAAACTGCTCATATTGTTCCAAAGAGAGTCTTGTTCTGCTTAAGTTGTTCAGGATCTTTTTTCTCCCCCTTGCAGACAAAATCAACTTATACCAGTTTATAAAGTCTTTCTTTAAGTGGCACCTTAGGGTGTGAGGATGGGAAGCCCAAAATCTCCCAGTGGATCACTGAGAGTGGTGGACAATGGAGTCACTCTTTTTCACTCTTTGGTTTCTAAATCCATATAATCTTCCTTTTGGGGACATAGTATCATATAGAGATCTTGAAAGTAATGAATATATTTCACCCTAAAGTATAGCACCCCAGTCTTTCAGAACGTTTCCTCCAAACTGGTTCTCCAGATATGTCTTTCGTAGGCCATTCCAGTGCTCCATGAGGCCAGCTGCCTGTGGATGGTATGCTTTGCAATATCACCCAGGGTGGGCATGGGCCTTCTGATGCACCTCCATTATTGTGAAGTGGGTCCCAGGCCATATACTACATTATGTGAGGTTCCATACCTCTGGCACTCTGTAACTACATACATAGTAGTGCTAGCTGAGCTTCTGAGAGCAGGAAAGGCAGATTCATATCTGGAATATCTATCCCTATATTAATGTACTGTTAGCCCTTAAAGGATGGAAAGGGCCAAACACAATTGACTTGCGTCCAAGTGGCTGGTAGATTCCCTCAAGGAATATTGTCATTCCAGGGGCTCAGCTTTGGCCATTGCTTTCTCCAGGTTTCTAAGATTCACCCTAACAATGTCTTTGCACCATTCCCTATTTTTCTTGTCATTAAGTTAGATTTTATGTCCTGAGAAATTGCCTCCAAATCAATGAATTCCTGTTAATCCAGTCTTATATTTCAATCCTCCCCTCTTTAATTAAGCACCTGCAAATTCAACCCCAGGGGTACTTCTGCTAGTTTGTGCCATTTAATTCTTGCTTCTACTTCTGTGTATAAAATCTTTCTTCCTTAATAAGCATGTCTCATCTCCAGACAGATTATTCTGAGATTTAACTTTAGCAGCTACTAGAGAAGGTGAATACAAATTCTGGAGGAAAGACCTCTGTCAAGTCTGCTAGAACTGGGTGTTCCCTAGCTCTTATTAGCTTTCTTTACCTTTTTTGACCAACTCTTTTCTACCCAGTATTAGTTTCTTAGGGCTGCCCTAACAAAGTACAACAAACTGGGTGCTTAAAGGAACAGGAATTTATTCTCTCAGAGTTCTGGAGGCTAGAAAACTAAAATCAAAGTGTCAACAGGGTTAGTTCCTCCTAGAGGCTCTAGGGAGAAACCTTCCCATTGACTTTCTTCTAGTTTCTGGTTGTGGTCAGCAGTCCTTGGCTTGTAGACACATCAATCCAATTTCCGCCTTGGTCTTCATATGGTCTCCGCCTCTTCTCCCTATGTGTCTTCACATCATCTTTTCTCTGTGTTCAAAATTCCCTCTTCTTTTAAAGACACCAGCCTTTGGATTAGGGCCAACCTTCAAGAACTATGACCTCATCTTAAATTCTTTACAGATGCAAAGACCCTATTTTCAAGAAAGATCACCTTCTAGAGTTACAGGTAAACATAATTTTTTTTTTTAGGGAAACTCTATTCAACCCAATACATTCTACTTTCTTTCTTCTGGCCTACCTAATTCCCAATCATTCTTCAGATTTAGATAAACTGTCACTTTCCAGTAGTCTTCCATGACTGGGTTCATTTTTCCTATTTATATATCTTCATGGCATCATATATTTGTTGTAGCACTTATCACAGGGTAATTTTATGTTTATATGTGTGTTTCATTTATAGATATCTATTTTCCCATGCCATGATGTATGTTTAAAGACAGCAAGAAATTTCTCTAATTTTTGCTGACTACTGTATTCCTAAAATATAGCACACTGCCTAGGATGTAGTAAGTACAAAGAATTAGAAATGAATAAATAAAAAAATAGTCATATTCTAGAGGTAAGAACAAAAGAGGGATGAGAGAGGGTGGTGATGACTCTGGAAACATCTCTGTTCTCTGTTGGTAGAAAAAGCAGCACTGAGAGAAGCAATCCTTCCTTTGTTCACAATTCCTATTTTATTAATTTAAATAAATATATATTGTTTTATTTTAACATTTAATTAAACATATTTGTGGGGCTCAGTGGAATTTCTCAATACATGCCTACACTGTTACATTGATTCAGTTAGGGTAGACAGCATAGCTTTGTACCTGTTAATCCACCACTTCCCCTTCTCCCTGTTCACCCTCTCCTCCTGGCCTCTCATAACCACTATTCTACTCTGTATTTCTATTAGAACCACTTTGTTTGTTTGTTTAGATTCCCCATATGATTGAGATCACACAGTATTTGTCTTTCTGTGCCTGGATTACAGGTTTACTTCACTTAACCTGATGGTGTCCTG
>NW_007729901.1:13926-14594 GCF_000696425.1 Galeopterus variegatus
CAGTATTTGTCTTTCTGTGCCTGGATTACAGGTTTACTTCACTTAACCTGATGGTGTCCTGCTCCATTCATAGTGCTGCAAATGACAGTATTTCATTTTTTAAAATAGCTGAGTAGTATTCCATTGTGTATATTCATAGCTGCCCCCCCCCGCCCCGCATTCATCCATTGATGGGAATTTTGACTATTATGAATAGTGCTGCAATGAACATGGGAATGCAGGTGTCTCTTTGCGGTATTGATTTCATTTCCTTTGGGTATATAACCAGTAGTGGAATTTCTGAGTTATAAGGCAGTTCAATTATTTTTTGTTCTCTGAGGAACCTCCACAATGGTTGTACCAATTTACATTCCCACCCACAATGTAGGAGAGTTTCCTTTTCTCCACATCCTTGACAGCATTTGTTATTTTCTGTCTCTTTGATAATAACCATTCTGACAGAGTAAAATGATATCTCAAAGTGGTTTTAATTTGCATTTTCCTGACAGTTAGTGGTATTGAGCATTTTTTTCATTTGCTCGTTGGCCATTTATATGTCTTTTTTTTTTTTAAAGAAATATCTATTCAGGAGGATGTCATTAAGATTGTTGGATAGACAGTCTCAATCATCACTCTCTCCTACAACTGATCAATTTACAGGTATTAAAAAGCAAAGACTGACAAGCAGA
>NW_007729901.1:15952-18088 GCF_000696425.1 Galeopterus variegatus
TTCCAGTGCACAGTTTAAGTGGTTGTGGTAGCTAATAATCCAACATAAAATTGACAAAAAATATATATATATATATCAAAGACAAAGCTCTGATACTAATGAGTAAACATCTAACACCACCAGAGAACACCTATAAAACTTAAAAGAGGTAGCAGTCTCCTCAAATGCTTAGGCATCAATGTAAAGACAGAAAGATTGAGAAAGAACAGAGAAATATGATTATTATGAAAGGAAACTAACCAAGCACCAGCAATGAGCCCAGAAGAACAGCAGATTTATAAAATATCTGACAGAGAATTCAGAATAACTCTCTTGAGGATATTCAGGGAGTCACAAGAAAATACAGAAAGAAAATTAAATGATATCTGAAAAACAATCCAGGAGCAGAATGAGAAAATTGACAAAGAAATTGAATCAATTAAAAAAATAGGAATTATAGAATAAAAAGTACATTATCTGAGCTGAAAAACTCAATAGAAAGCTCTAACATCAGACTTAATCAAAGTGAGGAAAGAATCAGTGAGTTCAAAGATAAAACACATGAAATTTTCAAAGCAGAGGAGCAAAAAGAAAAACAAATAAGAAAAATAAAACAGAAATGTAGCAAATATGGAACTCACTCAAGCAAAACAACCTCCACATAATTGGCATACANGTGGGGGGAGGTAATGTCAAAGCATAGAGTTGGTTTTGGTTCTTTCTTTTATTTTGTAGATGTCAAAGTTAAATTGTTAAAAATAGGCTGTTATAACTATAACACATTTTTTTGTTAAGTCTCATGGTAACCATAATACAGAGACTTATAAGAGATGTACTAAAAACAAATAGTGAGAAATCAAAAAACACTGCTAGAGAAAACCACACAATCACAAAGAAAGACAGTAAGATCAGAAAAAAGAAAAAAAGGATCAACAGAACAACCATGTATTAGTACGTTTCTGTTGCTTATAACAAAATACCCAAAACTGGATGATTTATAAAGAAAGCAAAATTTATTGCTCACATTTCCTGAAGCTGGGAAATCCAATGTCCAAGGAACACATCTGGTGGTGTTGATGGTGACCTAGGGGGTCTCATACTGCAAGATGATGGAAACAGAGAGAGCAGAAACAGTTCCTCAAGCACTGTCCTTTTAAAGCCCTCAGAACCATGCCCATGACCACCATTTTTAATCCATTCACTNAGAAATTCATCAACCCTCAATCTCCCTTACAAGAAATGATCAAAAGAATTTTTCAGTCTGAAAGAAAATGACACTAGTGATCAGCAAGAAAATATTTGAAGCTACATGACTCATTAGTAAAGTAAATTCACAGACTTACTCAGAATACTCTAATGTCATCAGGGTGATGAATAAAACACTTACATCCTATGAACACTAAAGGACAAACCTAACAAGACAACAACAAACACAACAACTGTATAAGAGATAGGCAATATTAAAAAATGTAACTTAAAACAAAAAATAAAAACTGTGTGGGGGGAGGTAATGTCAAAGCATAGAGTTGGTTTTGGTTCTTTCTTTTATTTTGTAGATNAACACATGAAATTTTCAAAGCAGAGGAGCAAAAAGAAAAACAAATAAGAAAAATAAAACAGAAATGTAGCAAATATGGAACTCACTCAAGCAAAACAACCTCCACATAATTGGCATACACGAAGTAGAGAAAAAAAAAAGAAGAAATATAGAAAGCATATTCAAGGAAATAGTGTCTGAAAATTTCCCATGTGTCGAGAAAAATGACAGCATCCAGGAACAGGAAACTCAAGAGGTAAAAAATCAAATTAAATCCAAAGAGAAACACCCCAAGGCACATCATAATCAAATTATCAAAAACCAAAGACAAAAAAAGTATACTATAAGCAGCAATAGAAAAGAAACACATAACATTCAACAGAGCCCCGATATGTCTTTCAATGGATTTCTCAGTAGAAACGTTACAGGCATGGAAAGAATTGGACGATATATTGAGTGCTGAAGGAAAATGACTGTCAGCAAAAAATTCTCTATCCAGCAAAACTAACCTTCAAATATGAAGGAGAAATAAAGCCTTTCCCAGACAAATGAAAGCTACAGAAATTCATCAACCCTCAATCTCCCTTACAAGAAATGATCAAAAGAATTTTTCAGTCTGA
>NW_007729901.1:19137-38213 GCF_000696425.1 Galeopterus variegatus
CCTACAATCCAATCACCTCTTCAAGGCCCCACCTTTCAATTACCATAATAGAATTTCCCACGCTCTTAACTAAAGTCACAGTGGGGGCTAAGTTTCTAATACATATAAATTGAGGGACACAATTCAAGCTTCATTGAGTTTTGGGTGACATAACTCAATCCACTACAAACCAGAAAAAAGGTAAAAAAATGACAGTGACAAGTCCCCATATATCAATAATTACTCTAAATGCAAATAGATTAAATGCCCCAATTAAAAGACACAGAGTGGCTCAATGGATTATACTCAAAAACCAAGAATATGCTGCCCATAAGAAGCTCACTTCACCTATAAAGACACACACTGACTGAAAGTAAAGGAATAAAAAAGATATTTCATGCAATTGTAAACCAAAAAAAGAGCAAGAGTAGCTGTACTTATATCAGAGAAAATAGACTTTGAGCCAAGGAATATTTTTTTTTAAAAAAGGAAGATCATTATATAATGAAAAAGGGATTGATTCAGCACGAGAATATAACAATTCTCAATTTATATGAGCTAAATTCTGAAGCACCCCATTATATAAAGCGATAACTACTAGACCAAAAGCTAAAAATAGACTCCAACACAATTATAGTTGTTTAAGTTTTTTATATATTATGGAAATTATCCCCTTGTCCAATGTATACTTTGCAAACACTTTCTCCAGTTCTGCAGGCTGTCATTTCACTTTGTTGACAGTGTGCCTTGCTGTACAGAAGCTTTTAAGTTTGATGTAGTCCCATTTATCTAGTTTTGCCTTAGCTGCCTGTGCCTTTGTAGTCTTTCCCAAAAAAAGCACTGCCCACTTCCATTTTGTGTAGCATTTACCCTATGTGTTCTCCTAGTAGTTTCATAGTTTCAAGTCTTAAATTTATGATTTAATACATTTTGAGTTAATTTTTGTGTGTAGTGAGAGATAGGGTTCTAGTTTCAGTCTTCTATATGTGGATATCCAGTTTTCCCAACACCATTTACTGAAGAAGCTGTCCTTTTCCCAGTGTATATTTTTGGTACAATTGTTGAAAATCAGCTGGCTATAAATAAGTGGGTTTATTTCTGGGCTCCCTATTCTGTTCTATTGGTTAAGTTGTCTGTTTTTATGCCAACACCATAGTGTTTTGGTTACTATAGCTTTATAGTATATTTTCAAATCAGAAAGTGTTTTGCCTCCAACTTTGTTCTTTTTGTTCCAGCTTGCTTTAGCTGCACAGGGTCTTTTGTGGTTCTATACACATTTTAAGATCATTTTTTTTCTATTTCTGTAAAGAATGTTATTGGTATTTTGATAGGGATTGTGTTGAGTCTGTAGATGCTTTGGGTAAAATTTTAATATATTTAAAATTTAATACATTAATTTAATTTATTAAAATTTAATAATATTGATTATTTTAATAATAATATTAATAATATTAATTCTTCCAACCCATGTACAGAAGATAAAATCTTCTTACATCTTCTTAAATCTTCTACAATTTCATTCACCAGTGTTTTATAGATTTAATTGTAGACCTCCTTGGTTAAATTTACTTCTAGGTTTTTCAATTTTGGTAGCTATTGTGAATGGGATTATTTTCTAGCTATTGTGAATGGGATTATTTTCTTGATTTCTTATTCAGCTATTGCTTTATTGGTGAACAGGAAGGCTATTTATTTTTTCTTTGTTGATTTTTATCCTTCCACTTTATTTATTTATTAGTTCTAGTATTTTGGGGGTAGAGTCTTTAGGGTTTTCTTATGCATATGATCATATCATCTGAAAATGGAGATAGTTTGACTTCCTCCTTTCCAATTTGATTGACCTTCATTGCTTTATTTTGCCTTATAGGGCTGGTTAGGATTTCCAGTACTATTTGGAATAAGAGGGAAAGTAGGCATCATTGTCTTGTTACAGATCTTAGAGGAAAAGCCTTAAATTTTTGTTTATTTGGTACGATATTAGTTGTGGGTTCATTACATATGGCCTTATTATGTTGAAGTACATTCCTTCTATCCCTAATTTGTTGCATGTTTTTATCATGACAGATTTTAGATTTTATCAGATGCCTTTTTGCATCTCATCTATTGAAATAATCATATTTTTTTCCTTCATTCTGTTGATGTGATATATCACATTTATTGATTTGTGGTATGAACCATTTTTGCAAACCCTGGTATGAATCCCACTTGATCATGGTGAATGGTCTTTTCAGTGTGTTGATGGATTCAGTTGCTAGCATTTTGTTGAGAATTTTCATACCTATATTCATTAGAGATGTTAATTTGTAGTTTTCTTTTTTAATTGGGTCTTTTTTTGGTTTTGGTATGATGGCACTACTTGCCCTGTACAGTAAGTTTGGAAGTGTTCCCTCCTCTTCAATCTTTCCAAAAAGTTTTAGAAGAATTGGTTATTTCTTCTTTAAATGTTTGTTAGAATTCAGCAGTGAAGCCATCTGGTTCTGGGGTTTTCATGTTGGGAGACTTTACTACTTCAATCTCATTAATTATTATTGGTCTGTGTAGGTTTCCTAGTTCTTCATGATTCAACCTTGGTAAGTGGTATGTGTCTATGAATTTACCCATTTCTTTTATATTTTCCTGTTTTTTAGCATATAATTATTTATAGTAGTCTCTTATGATCCTTTATTTCTGTGGTATCAATTGTTGTCTCCTTTTTTATTTCTTATTTTGTTTATTTGAGTTTTCTCTCTTTTTTATTTGTTAGTCTAGCTAAAGATTTATTAACTTTGTTTGTATTTTTGAAAAATCAACTCTTTGTCTCATCCATCTTTTGTATTTTCTTCACCCCAATTCATTTTTTTCAGCTTTAATATTTGTTATTTCTTTCCTTCTATTAATTCAACCTTTGGCTTGTTCTTTTTTATCTAGATCCCTGAGGTGTAATGTTAGGGTTTTGTGGGGGAGGGGGGGTTGTCTTTTTTACTTTTTTGATGTAGACATTTATTGCTATAAACTTTCCTCTAAAACTGCTTTAGCTGTATCTCATAGGTTCTGATATGTTGTGTTTTCATTTTCATCTGTCTCCAGAAATTGCTTTTTTTTTTTAATTCCTACATTCTTTAGGAGCAAACTTGTTTAATTTCCATGGTTTGTATAGTTTTCAATGTCCGTTCTGTTGTCAATTTCTAGTTTTATTCCAATGTGCTCAAACAAGATAGCTGGTATGATTTCATTTTTAAAAAATTTGTTGGGAATTATTTTGTGACTTAAAATGTGGACTATTCTATAGAATATTCCATGTGCTGCTAAGAAAAATGCATATTCTCCAGCTGTTAAATGAAATGTTGTATACATGTTTGTTAGGTCTAATTGGTGTAGAGTAGAGATTAGCTCTGATATTTCTTCTTTAATTACCTGTCTGGATGATCTGTCTTTTGCTGAAGTAGGGTAATAATGTCTCAAACAATTATTGTGTTGGAGTCTATTTCTGCCTTTAGGTCAACTAGCATTTGCTTTATATATCTAGGTGCTCCAGAGTTGGGTGGGTATATATTTAGAATTTTTATATCCTCTTGTTGGATTGATCCATTTATCATTATATGAAGACCATCCTTATCTTTTTTTATTTCATTAGATTGAAGACTATTTTATTGGATATAGATATAGCTACTCCTGCTTTTTAAAAATTTCTATGGGTGTGAAATATCTTTTTCCATCCCTTTACTTTCAATTCATGTGTATCATTAAGGTAAAGTGAGTTTCTTGTAGGCATATATTTTTGTTTCTTATTTTATAATTCATTCAGCCAATCTGTGTATTTTAATTGAAATACTTAATCCATGTACATTTATATTTATTATTGATATATAGGGATTTGTTACTGCCATTTTGTTATCTTTATTATGGTTCTTTGTAGATCCATTTTTCTTTTTTTCCAGTCTTACTGCATTTCTTTGTTATGGAGTGGTTTTCTCTAATAGTATATTCTGATTTTTTGGCTATTTAATTGTATTATTTCTGTCATAGGTTTTTGTGTTATGGTTACCATGAGGCTTACAAAAACATATTAGGGTTATAACAGATTATTTTAAACTAATGACAGCTAAACTTTGATAGCTAAGGAAAAAAAAAATAGTACCAAACTGGACTCTATGCTTTGACATTATTCCTGCCACTTTTTGACATTTTCCTGTTTCAAGTCACATCTTTTGATAGTGCCTATCTCTTATATGAGAGTTGAGTTCGTTATTATCTTATTGGGTTTGTCCTTTGTCTTCATAGTAAGGATATCAGTGGTTTATTCACCACTCTTAAAATAGTGGAGTATTCTAAGATTATCTGCATACTGACTTTACGATTGAGTTTTGTACCTTCAAATGTTTTCTTGTTACACCTTAGCATCATTTTCTTACAGCTAGAAGACTCCCTTTAGCATTTCTTATAAGGCAGATCTAGTATTAATTAATTTTCTTAGCTGTTGTTTGGAAAAAACTTTATTTCTCCCTCATATTTGAAGGTTAGTTTTGCTGGATAAAGAATTTTTGGTCAGTGTTTTCCTTTCAGTACTTTGAGTACTTTCTATTCTGTCTTGGCCTGTGGGGTTTCTAATGAGAAATCTGCTGAGAATTGTGTTGGTGCACAGTTGAATATTATGTGTTTCTTTTCTCTTACTCCTTTCAGTATTCTTTTCTTGCCTTTAGTTTTTGATAATTTGATTATGATGAGTCTTGAGGTGTTTCTACGTGGACTGAATTTGATTGGTGACCTCTGAGTTTCTGCACTTGAATGCTGTTATCTTTCACCATACTTAGGAAATTTCTAGCCATTGTTTCCTTATATTTGCTATCTAAGTCCCTTCCTTTTTTGTCTTGTTCAGGTAATCCAATTATGCAGAGGTTATTTTGCTTGAAGGAATTCCATAATTGCTGCATTTCTGGTGATTTTTAAAAATTATTATTCTTTTTTTATTTGTACGCCTCTGTTTGGGTAATTTTGTGTGTTCCGTGTTTGAGCCCACTGACATTTTCCTCTACTTGATCAAGTCTGATGTTGAAGCTTTCTATTGAGCTTTTCAGTTCAGATATGGTATTTCTTTATATCTAGAATTTCTTCTTTTTTTAATTTATTTTATTTCATTTGCAAGTTTCCTGTCCTGATCTTGGATTGTTTTACAGGTAATATTTAAATTTCTATCTTTGTTTTTGTGACTAGCTGAACATCTTTAAGAGGAGTATTCTGAATTCTCTGTCAGACATTCCATAAATTTTCTGTTCTTATAGGCCATTGCTGATACTTTCTATGTTTCTTTTGGTGTTGTCATATTTCTCTATTTTTTCTCAATCTTTGTATCTTTACTTTAATGCCTGTGTATTTGAGGAGATGGCTGACTCTTTCAGGTTTTATATGTGGTCTTTGATGATATTAGACCTTTACGCTCAATATGAGAATTTTGTCTCTGGTCTGTGGTTTCTTTTTGTTATGTGGCGGGTTAATAATTACCACTGCACTGGAACTAATTTACTGTTCTGTGGTTAACGTTTGGATTGGGGAAACTTCCTGTGAGAAGTGGAACTTCTTTAACTCTGTGCCTGATCTATATTGTTGCCTTGCTATTGTTTCTAAGACTGAAAAAAAAAGTTCTTGCACAGACGATATTTTAATTCAGCCTTTTAGTCACTTCTGGGTCATATGGGATCACCACAGACACAACTGGGATGTGTGAAATTTTCAGCCTGGAACTGAGCCTTTCCCATGAACTGTGCCCCCTGAAGTTATATTGCACTGACCAGCCTCCAGTTTGTGGTGCCCTTGCTGATTGGAAGGCAGATCAGCTGCCTGTGCTGCTCCCAGATGTACCCCTGGTTGACCAGCCCCACACCCGCTTTAGGGGAGCCAACATATAAGTCCCCCACAAAGTCTCACCAAATCGCTGGGTGATTTCTTGCTTCTGTTGGCTATAGTCTCTCCCTCCTACGCAGGTGCAGGGGAAGCTTATGAGCAGCTTTGGTGGCCTGGGATATGGGATGGTGCACTCTGAAATTACACACACACACACACACACACACACACACACACACACACATTTTTTTGCCAGTTATCATGACATTTTTCTCCCCTGCAGACTCCAAGTAGCTTCATGAAAAAGACTGCTTCTCCTTTGCCAGTTCCACGTAGCTGCTCCATGTGCTGGTAGGTGCTCAGTGCACTGTGCCATGCCCGCCTGGAGGGTGGCTGGGGCTGGGTCTGATCGGGGTGATCCCTCCTCCTGCTTTCCATGCCTTCCTGAACTTAGTGGACTCTCCTCCTGTTCTCCCAACTTCCAGTGATTTCAGGATGACAGTTTTTGTGTTTTAATAGTGATAAGTTGTTTTCTTGCAGTGGGAGTGACTTGGGGTTAATCTATTTTGCCATCTTGTTGACATCACTCCTCAATTTCTATTTTAATTCTGCCATTAAAGAGTCTTCCTAGATTGACCTTGGATGTTGGTGATGGAACTTGAAGAACTAAAGACTGGAATTATAAAGGATACTAAGGTAAAGGGAGAAAAGAAGAGAAGGAAGAAAAATAACAAAGAGAAATAATGCATTGTCTGAAGTGGCTTGACTGCCCTTGAGAGGGACGATTTAATTGGGGCAACCATAAGTTACGAATAGTAAGGCAGGTCCTGTCTGCACTAACAATAAGGATGGATTAATATCTGTCTACAATCAAAAATAGACTACAAGTTTCCTTTTCTTAAAATGTCATATTGTTATACACCATTAACCCCAGGGATTTCTAAGTATGCTGAAATACTTTTTGTTCTGTGTGGAAGCCTATATTTTGTCAGATGGAATTATAAAAGAACTTAGACTGGTGAAATTGCATGAAACCATAGTGGAGGAGGAACAAAGGGAATTTTCAATAGCAATGTTGGCAGACAGAAGGCACCATCCACAGGTGACCTCATCAATTAGAGACTTTAAAATATAATCCAACCAAGAAACAAGTGGAAAGAAAGAACATGTGGAGAAAATGGAGGAAATAGATAACCAAATGGAGCCTAGAAGAAGAAACTGATAATGTACAAAAAAATTGTTTTATAAATTCACCCACTAGCTAAGCTATGTCTTTTTCAAACTCATGGAACTTTTGCAAAAGTTCAAACTTCCATGCTTTTATTATTTTAGGTGTAATGGCATTTTTGACAGTACTGATAGAAGAATGCAGGAAAGTCAAATGTCAGTTTCTTAGCATAACCGAGGGGTTAGGGGAGAGCTTCTGCAAAATTCAGAAGCCTTTGCTAACTAGGCAGCACTTAAAAGTGCTAAATAATTTTACTTTAAGTTTCTGTTCTCCTGTAAATGTGAAACTTCTGATAAAATCCAATCATTATGAATTCTATCTAATACAACCAAAATATCAGCCCCAATGCAAAGTCATGTTGCAGCCTCTAAGGAAATTCTGCCAGAATATAGGTTTGCTCACATGTTTCCAATTAAGAAATGCGGGTGAAGGAGGAGGACCTTTTGACAGTAGTCATTGCAACAACTAATTATTACCATTCTCTTGTTAGCAACTGTTGGTGGCATTTAATGCTATAGAAAGTGCTAAAATAGCACAGTCCTTGTCCTTAGAAGTTGTGAATTTAAATAAATGTTACACACTTGTATTCAAATCTTCACTTGCAAAATGGTTGGAGGATCAGATTAAACTTTAAAAAGGTTTAGAAATAGTGGGATCAGACATTCATAATACCACCAAATAGGGAAACAGTTATTTTCACCATGCAGACTTCCTTTTTTAGTCAAGTTTATCAAAGCATAAATTTACACAGTAACATTCATCCTTTTAAGAGTATACAGTTCTCTGAGCTTTAACAAATACATACAGTTGTGTAACCACAATGATAACCATGATTTAGAGGATTTTCTTTTATCTCTAAAAATTCCGGCATGACCCTTATAGCCAATCCCTCCCCATATCCCAGGTTTATGGCAACCACTATTTAGTTTTCTGATCCTATACAAGGGGTCTTCAAAAAGTTCGTGGATATGTATTATCTTTTAATTCTATTTTTCCATGAATTTTTTGAGGTACCCTTTCATTTTTGCCTTTCCAGAATGTCCTATAGATGGAATCTTACAGTGCATAGCTTTTTGAATATGTAGCCTGTTAAGTTTGACTTCCTTTACTAAGCATAATGTACTTGAGATTTATCCAAGTTATTATGAGTATAGTTCAATGCTTTGGGGGTTTTTTGGTATTATTTTTTGCTGTGCAGTATCCCATTGTGTATATATACAATAAACAACAGTTTTTTTAAACTTTAAATTTGTTTAATTTTTTTTTAATTTTTAAATTCCATAATTCCTTTTTTATTATAGCAGTTAATTGTACATATCTGTGGGGTACAGAGTTGAATATCAATACCTAAATGCCATATATAATGTTCAAATCAGGATAATTAGTATATTCAACAATATGCAATGTAATTTTTTTGTGGCCCTCTACTAATTCCTCCTTTACACCCCCTCCCGCTTTCCCACCTCTAGTAACCTCAAAGTTCAATGTATTACTGTGATTGCTGTTTCTTCCTTTCTGTCATTCTTTCTTTCTTGTTTACTTATTCATTTAATTTTAGCTCCCACTTATGAGTGAGAACATGTGATATTTCTCTTTCTGTACCTGGCTTAGTTCACTTAACATGATTTTCTCTAAGTTCATCCATGTTTCTGTGTATATTATTCTGTTTTTGTTTCTTGTAACAAAATACCTGGAACTGGGTAATTTAGAAAGAAAACAAAATTTATTGCTTACAGTTTCAGAGGTTAGGAAGTCCAAAGTCCAGGAACACATCTGGTGAGGGCTTTCTTTGGTGATGACTTCAGTGATGACAGGTTATTATACTGCGAAATGGCAGGGCAGAGAGAGCAGAGAGAGCAAGAGAGAGACAGACTCTCCTCTCCTCTTCTTTTAAAGCCCTCAGAACCATGCCCCTGNCTTACAGTTTCAGAGGTTAGGAAGTCCAAAGTCCAGGAACACATCTGGTGAGGGCTTTCTTTGGTGATGACTTCAGTGATGACAGGTTATTATACTGCGAAATGGCAGGGCAGAGAGAGCAGAGAGAGCAAGAGAGAGACAGACTCTCCTCTCCTCTTCTTTTAAAGCCCTCAGAACCATGCCCCTGACCACCATTTTTAATCCATTCACTACTGTGTGGTCCTACAATCTAATCACCTCTTCAAGGATCCACCTTTCAATTACCATAATAGGATTTTCCACCCTCCCAAACAGTCACAGTGTTGGCCAAGTTTCTAATACATAAAACTTGGGGTACACGATTCAAGCATCAATGAGTTTTGGGAGGACATAATTCAATCCAGTACCCTGTGAAAGGCAGTACCTCATTCATTTTTATGGCAGAGTAGTATTCCATTATGTAAATATACCACATTTTCCTTATCCAGGCCACTCAGGCTTTTAAAATGCTCCCATTTGGTTTCATTTCTACCTGCAAATTTTAATTTGTTTTATACCATGCCAATGGTGTCCAGCATCATATTATTTTGCTCCTTTAATTAGATGACATCTTTCTAAATCAGAACACCTAGAAACTTGTATTGAAACCTTTAGTACTAAATGTAGTTTTTGGTCAAATATTTAATGTTGCATATATGTGGATTCATGGTTTACTAACTTGTTTTACTAAAGCTCACAAGGTGTAGAACATGTCCTTTTGATCGGCTTTTAGTAAGGGGGTAGTGTTGTGTGTCAAAAAGACCATGGGCTTAGGCATCAGATAGAGGTTGGCTCAAACACCAAGTATGCATTTTACTAGTAGTGTAAACATGGCTAAGTCACTTTACATTTCTGAACCTCGGTTACCTTATTTTAAAAGATGCTCTAGCATTGTTCAAGCATAGTTGAGGATACACTATTGTAAAATAGTTGAGCATAAAATAGACAATTGATAAATTTAATTTTAAGTGTATTATTACCCCTTCCTATTTCTAAGTGCTCAGTCTATTGCTCTTCAAACAGTATTCAATAATTATTCGTAGATGACATCATGGAATGACATATAAGAATCACATTGGCAGTTGGATTCCTACTGTTGCCTTTTTCTATAATTGTCTTCTATCACTTAGCCTGTTATTAACACCATTATTATATTTTCAACTAGCACATATTGATTGACTTTTGCATGAGAAAAATATTCTAAACAACTATTCTCTGATTTTCGTTGACAGTTCTTTAACTTGTTTTGGAAGCTTTGTATCCTTTGCTCCTTGGGACAGAGAGTCAGAGACTAACAAAAAGATAAAATCTGGAAGAAATGTTTTAGCAACCCAAAATTATTGAATGAGCAATTCATCTGCCTTAGCTGTTATTTTATTTAGAGCTTTCTTTCCCCCAGGCTTCAAGCAATAAATAGACGTAGTAAAACTAGTATAGAATGTGAGAATATCTAAACACAGCTTCAAGCAGAGGAATTGATCAGTTTAACCTACAGGGATAATAATACATTAGCTTGTTAGAAAGGAAAAGAGAAGGCATATTGCCATGTCAATTATAAACAACAGAAGTCATTAAAGAGCTAAAGGACTACAGGGGTGTAATTATGAGAAGGGATGAACCTACTGGATCAATAATAAGCCTTAATAAAAGGAAATCTGTGAAAGAAAGATTAAGAAAATTGGATGATAATTGAGCACCAGGAATGTACCTAATATTTAACTTCAACAAAGAAAACTAAATTATATCATACAAGTACACACATGCACACACAATTGTATCAGTTGAAATGGGAAGAAAATAGGAAGAGAAAGAAGAGTATGTCTAAAGCAAATCACCTGAAGTATCCATGACTGTCTTAGAAGATTGATCTTATGGACAGTCTATTTCAATAACTCATCGATAAATGTTTCCATCCTATTAAAATCTCTCCCTGGATTGAAGCATTACAACCTTGATTGATAAAATGCTATCTTTTATTACTCTGTTGAGTGGCTATAGGTTTAGTTTCTTGCATCCATGAGTCATTTACTCAGAAGCACAGAAACTTTGGCTTCAATTGTCACACACATACACACACACACAGACGCAGACACCCACACACATAGAATAACTTGTACATGTGACCCTTGGAGGATTGAGGAGGAAACAACATGAAGAGGTAAGGGATTCCCGAAGGCTTAAAGCCACGTTCTGAGCTGTTGCCATTGTGGATTTTTACAACCTTTAGTTCAAAAGCAATTAATACCCTCAATGTTTATCATAAAGGACAATTGCTCCCAAATCATGTGAAAATAAAAGTTCAGCAGAACCAGTCTCTTCAGAAATAGCTGCCACTAATTCAAGTCTAGCACCAAATGATAAATTGATTTAGTCGTATTAGTAAAATAGATAGAAATAAAAGGAGCAAATACTTTCAAGGGAGTTCATTGAAATATTATTAACAAGAAGGCTGTAGATTATTTCTTAGAGATATGATGAAATATGTCATTTTTTTTTTTGGCAAGTGGTTTTTATAATTTAGATTTTTAACCCAACCGCTACCTAAAAGGCAAACCAATATGAAAAAAAAAAAATAGCCACATTGAGATGATCAAAGGTTTAATTGGCTACTTTCCTAACATTCTTTTCTACTCTAACTCAAATAAAGGGGTAAGGACCATACATTTTAAAATTTGCATCCTTAGAATGCTGATGGAAAGATCAATTGTACTTTTTTGTTCATATTCTTAGATAAACAGAGAGGAAGAAAGAAAAAATGATTACAGTATTTTAATTATCAGAAATCAGGCTAGTAAACAATTACTTTTGAAAAGAAAAAAACTGGAGTGGAAAGTGTAAGAAAATAAGATAGCATTAAGTAAAATCTTTTATGAAAGACATGGAGAGTACAAGCCCTTTCTTATGTAGGTGCGAAGAGACGACAGATGTGAATGCAACTCTCTTTCATGAAAAGACGTATTTTATAAATCCAAGAATGGAGATTGACTAAAATATCTTAACCAGTCCACTATTTAAGGGAACTATCAACTTTAAAAGCCCAGGACCTTGAGGCATAAAATAAAACAGGCTCAAGATTATAATGGAAAGAACACAAAAATCCCTTCTTTTCTTAAGGCATCACACAGACATGACTATCTTAGATATTTTCTGAAAAAAGAGTTGTATAATGTACTAACCTAATTTAACACTCTTCCTGGAGCTCTAGAAAGATTAGAATAACATTAAGAAGAAAGAAACACAAAACTCACCCACAGCTATCACAAATGTGTTTCACTGAAGCTGATAATGTTCAGCATGAACTGGCTTTAGAAAATCTTTTTTATCAAACTTTTCAAAAAGCTCTAGAAAGATTAGAATAATATTAAGAAGAAAGAAACACAAAACTCACCCACGGCTATCACAAATGTGTTTCAGTGAAGCTGATAATGTTCAGCATGAACTGGCTTTAGAAAATCTTTTTTATCAAACTTTTCAAAGCTCATTTTCTAATAAGTAAACTGTTCATTCTCTAAAAATTAGTAAGATACTGGGCTAATTATCACAATAAAATAATTACATCATCTTCCACCAGCTCTAAGTGGAAGTTCTAGGTTCTAAGTGACACCGTTCCCTTCTTATACCTAAGCTCTGGTTAATAAACTCATGGATGCTTCTCTCCAAAATTATAGACCTCAGTAGAAAAATATTGCTCTCACTAAATCATTTCCTGTTTAAGATATGTCTCAGAAAAATAAATCACTCTCTTGTGTGCCAAATTACGATTATTTCTCTTTTGCCTTTGAGCATATTTATGTGGCCAATCTTGCCCATATAGCCATTTTTTAGTTTCTATTTTCTTGAACTTTGGTGTTACAAATAATATACAATATCGCCTGTTTACTCTGTGGCTCATTTGTGATTTGTGACTTATTCATCAGGTGTCTGTAAGCTCCAAGGGAGTAATTTATTTGTATTGTTTCCTGAGGTATCCCCAATTATACTTTTTCAATTGATCACTAAATATTTGCCAAACACTTGCTTACTGCCACTTCTGTATCATGCGAGTGATCATCACTTAACTTGTGAAAATGCTCATATTGTTTCACTAGTTAAATTTTTCTATACTATTTCATTTCAAGACATGATGAAGAATAAATTTGAGATGGGAAGAATTTACAGTTATCTCAAAATAACCATTTATTGTCTAAAATGAGATACAGACTATTTTAGTTTTAAGTACCATTTTTTTAATCCTTTGGAAATTAGAAACAGGTATAATCTGAATCAAGCCAATGTAGTAAGTTAACTACAGTATTCTCTGACATAATTGCTGTAAGTCTTATTTTTCAATTCACATGTTAGCATCTGCAGCAAGAACCATTTATGAAGGTAATTGACAATATGAAGAATACTACTATAGTCTCAAAGATTTTAACAATGCCATTTAAGTATTTATTAGAAATTAGAACATTTTAAAAAGTGAAATTATACCTAATTGTAAACATGGATTATAAATGCTTTCTAGAATTGTAGAACAATAATTAAATGCCTCCTATGTGCCATGAATTGTTATACAATCTAGGGATATAGCAATAAAGAGGATACACAAGATAACTGTTCTCAAAAGCTTACATTCTAGAAAGAAAACATATCATACACAAGAAAATAATTGAACAAGTAAAATTTCAGAGTTTGATAAATCTTATTAATTGAATAATTCTCTCAACAAAAATTTATGGATTCCAGCATGGACTATGTTTGAGATGCTAGGGATACAGCTGAGAACAAAAAAAGTCCAACTCTGCTCTTAAGAAATTTATGTTTATTGGGAGAGTCAGATAATAAACATCATTGCTGTGTGTGTATCTCTGTGGATATGTGTTTGTGTAGTGTATGCAATTAGAGATAGTAATGAGTACTTTAAAAATAAAAGTAAAATAGGAAGTTGTGATAGTTTGGACAAGAGTAAGGAAGGGTTGCTTTAGATATGGTAGCCAAGAAAAGCCTTCTTTTTAAAAAATTATGTGTGTGTGTGTGTGTATACATATATATATATATGTATATATATAAAAATTATGTGTGTGTGTGTGTGTATATATATATATATATGTATGTATATATATATAAGACTTTATTCTTTTAGAGAAATTTTAGGTTCACAGAAAAATTGAGAGGAACCTACAGAGAATGGGTGTGTATACATATATATATATATATATATATATATATATGACTTTATTCTTTTAGAGAAATTTTAGGTTCACAGAAAAATTGAGAGGAACCTACAGAGAATATGTAGAAAGTTACATATTCTCCCTGCCCCAACTCATGCACAGCCTCCCCAACTATGAACATCCCCCATCAGAGCAGTACATTTGTTACAATTGATGAACCTAGACTGACACATCATTAACACCCAAAGTTCATGATTTACATTAGAGTTCACTCTTGGTGTACATTCTATGAGTTTGAACAAATATATAATGACGTGTTTCCAACATTATAGCACACGATACAGAATAGTTTCACTGCTCTAAAGATTCTCTGTGCTCCACTTCTTCACCTTTCCCCTCACCAATCCTTGGAAACCACTGATTTTTTTTACTATCACCATAGTTTTACCTTTTCCAGAATGTCATATAGTTGGATTCATACTGTATGCAGTCTTTTCACAGTGGTTCTTTCACTTAAAAATGTACATTTAAAGTTCCTAGGTGTCTTTTCATGGCTTGGCAGCTCATTTCTTTTCTCATTTCTGAAAAATATTACATTGTTTGGAATGTACCACAGTTTACTTCTTCATTCCTCTACCAAAGGACATCTTGGCTGCTTCCAAGTTTGAAATTATATATAAAGCTGCTGTAAACATTTGTGTGCAGATTTTTGTGTGGACATAATTTTCAATTCCTTTGGGTAGATACCAAGGAACACAATTGCTAGATTGTAAGAGTATGTGCAATTTTGTAAGAATATGCCAAACTGTCTTCCAAAGTGGCTGCACTATTGTGCATTCCCATCAGCAATGAATGAGAGTTTCTCTTGCTCCACATCCTCATCAGCATTTGATGTGTTGAATTTTAGGTTTTGGATTTTGGCCATTCCAATAGGTGTGTAGTGGCATCTCATTGTTCTTTTAATTTACATTTCCCTGATAACGTATGATATGGATCATCTTTTCATATTGTTGAAAAACATTTCACTTGTCCATCCATATATCTTCTTTGATGAGGTGTCGGTTAAGGTCTTTGGTCCACTTTTAAATCTTGTCATTTGTTTTCTTATTTTTCAGTTTTAAGAGTCCTTTGTATATTTTGGATAACAGCCCTTTATTGGATGTGTCTTTTGCAAATATTTTCTCTCAGTCTGTGGCTTATCTTCTTATTCTCCTGAGAAAGGCATCTTTGAGAAGACAAAATTTATTGTGAGACTCAAGGAAGTAAGGTAGAGAGCCTTAAGACTATCTGAAGGAGAGGAGTTTTTGTGAGAGCATTGCCAAGTGCAAATAAATCTATATTTTGTATAGTCTATTGCACAACATTAGGAACTTAAATGATTCAACCAGTGTAGGTTGCTTTTTACCACTAATTAATTGGAAAATTAATTGCATTTGAAATTTATCTAACAGAATGTAAAAATTGGCTTTTTCCTTATCTTCCACTCTGTAGATTCCACAGGGTATATGGTATATAAGATATCAAGTTGAGTATAAAAGTGATCTTTATATAATAATTTCTTTTAAAAAGATCTTGTTCCAAGACTATTCACTCACTTTGAGAATAGAAAATGTTCTTGAAAGGGGAGAACACTTACAAGAAATGGAACAACTGTTGCTATTCTGTGAGACCTCTACAACTTTCTGGGAAATTTTTTCTCTCAAATTTTAATTTGCAATTCATCAATGCTAACATATACACGTATTATTGACTTTTATATTGACCTTATATCCTGTGGCCTTTGTACATTCCTAGGAGTTTTCTATGTACATGATTATATATCATCTAAAAAATAAAGATATTTTTGTCTTTTACTTTCCAATTTTTATGCTTTTGATGACTTTTTCTTGCTTTATTCCATGAAGTGGGACCACGAGTATAATGTAGAGTAACTGTTAATGTCGTGTTAAGGGCCTTTTGCATCTAAGGTCATTAGAAATACTTATTTGGGGCCGGCCCCATGGTGCGCTCGGGAGAGTGCGGCGCTGGGAGCTACCGGTCATGAAAAAGACAAAAAAAAAAAAGAAAAAAGAAATACTTATTTGTAGTTTTTCTTCTTTTTCATTTTTTTGTAGTGTCTGCCTGCCTTTTGTTTCAAGGTATTGCTGAACTCAAAAAATGAGTTCAAAAATATTTCCTTTTTCTTTTTTCTTTTAGTATTAATGTAGAAATTTTATATTTTCTTTCTTAAATACTGTGTACAATTCATGATTAATGTGATCTAGCCCTGGATTTTAAACCTCGTATAAGATTATTAATTTTTAATTTAATTTCTTTAAGAGATATAAGATTGTTAGAGTGTTTAGTTCTTCTCTAGTGGATTTGTCAGTTTGTTCTTTCAAGGAATTTGTTTATTTCATGTATGTTATCAAATTTATTGGCATGTTTGTATTTTCTTATCATCCCTTTAATATCTGTCAGGTCTCTGGTGGCATCCCCTCCTTTATTCTTAATATTAGTAATTTGTGTTCCCCACCTTTTTTTCCTGGACCAGAATGACTAGAAATTTATCAATTTTGTTGATATTTTCCTGGTTTCATTAATTTTTTCTATATATTTCTGCTTTAAATATTATTGATTTCTGCTCTTGTCTTATAATTTCTTCCTTCTGCTGGCTTTGGGTTTTAAATTGCACTTGTTTTCTAGTTTTTTATTGAAGAAAATTAGGTCACTAATGAGTTCTTGAGAACTTATATTTAGAAAAAAATGTGTCTAAATGCTATAAATTTCTCAATATAACTGCATGCACAAATTTTTCTGTTTTGTTTTCAAAGTATTTATTTACAATTCAAAGTATTTTCTAATTTTTCTCATGTTTTATTTAATTTGTCCCTAGAAGTATGTTGTTTCCAAATACTTAAGGAAATTTTATATATCTTTATGATATTAATCTCTAGCTTAATTCCATTATGATCAGAGAGCATTCTTTGTTTAACTTCAATCTTTTGAATTTGTTGAGATTAGTTTTATGGTTCAGAATATGGTCTATCTTGTTATATTTTCTATGTGCATTTGATAAAAATGTGTATTTGCTATTATTGCTGGTTGGTTTATTCTGTATATGTCAATTGGGATTATGTTGATAATGTTGTTCAAACCTACTATATTCCTACTGATTTTTTTTTTGTCTAGCTGGTCAATTCCTGAGAAAGGAGTGTTGAGGACTTCAATAATAATTGTGAATTAGTCTATTTCTCCTTTCAGTTCTTTCATTTTTTGCTTCATGTTTTGAAGCTCTGTCATTAGTTGGATATATATTTAGAATTGTTATAACTTTTGACTACTTATATATATATATATCCTTCTTTATCTGTCATATTACTTCTCATTCTAAGTCTACTTTGTCTTACATTAATATGTAGCCTCTCCATATCCTTTTGATTAGTGTTTGCATTATATATAATTTTCTGTCTTTTTACTTTTAACCTATGTATGTTTTTATATTTAAAGTGGATTTCTTGTACATAGCATATAATTAGGTATTTATTTGTTAGGCAGTCTGACAATCTCTTTTATTTGGTTATTTAAAACATTTACTTTTAATGCAGTTGTTGACACAGTTGGGTTTAAACTTACTATCTTAATTTTTGTTTTCTAATTAGGACATCTGTTTTTTGCTCTTATTTTTCTTTTTTTTCCTGACTTTTAAAAATTACTTGAGTATTTTTAAATTATCATTTTATAGCCATTATTTGGTTATTAGTTACAATTGTTTTAATATTTTTATTGGTTGCTAGTGTTTATAATGTGCATCTTTAACTGTCATAGTCTACCTCCCATTCATATTATGTCACTTTACACATATAGAGTGATTATATTGAACCTTACCTTATATTTTAAACTGTTATTGCATCCACTTTATTTCATATTTTATTATCGTACAAAGAGATTAAAATTTGAAAAGCTTGTCTTTTACATTTGCTTGTAACTTTACCATTTCTAGTGCTCTATATTCTGTGTGTGTATTTTTGAATGCATGCCTGGTATCTACATTTCTATCTGGTATTATATTCCTTTTGTTTAAATAACTTCTTTAAATATTATTTACTTCCAGCAGGGCATTGTCAGTTTTTGTCTGCAAAAGTTTTTATTTAGCCTTTATTTTGAAGATGTGTTTCTTTTTTTTTCCCAGTACTGTTATTGCATTATCTTCTGACTCGTATAACTTTTCATTAGAAATCTGCTGTATTCTTTTCTCTGTTTTTCTATGTATAATTGTTCATTTCCCACTCCCCAGTTGCTGTGAGTTTATCTTCAATTTTCAGCAGTTTGGCTATGATGTACATAGGTGTAGTTTACTTTTATATCCTACTGAGTTTCTTGGATCTCTGATTAGTTTTTACAATGGGTTGAATGGCGGCTCTCCCAAACCCTAATCCCTGAGAACTTTGAATGAGACTTTGCTTGGAAAAAGTGTTTTGCCAATGTGGATCGCAAGATGAAATCATCCTGAGTTATCTGGTTAACACTCAATCCAGTTACAAATGTCCTTATAACAGACACACAGAGGGATACACAGAAAGTAAGCCATGTGAAGATGGAAACAGATATTTGAGTTATGCAGCCATAAGCTAAGAAAATGGAATACCTGAAGCGACCAGAAGCTGGAAGGGGCAAATAAGGATTCTCCCTTAGAGACTTTATAGAAAGTGCAGCCCTAGAAACACCTTGAATTTAAATTTCTGCCCTCCAAAAGTGTGAGAGAATAAGTTTTGTTTATTTATTTTATT
This sequence comes from Galeopterus variegatus, assembly GCF_000696425.1. Classification (NCBI taxonomy): domain Eukaryota; kingdom Metazoa; phylum Chordata; class Mammalia; order Dermoptera; family Cynocephalidae; genus Galeopterus; species Galeopterus variegatus. The sequence continues at coordinate 38,019 of NW_007729901.1, forward strand.
TTTTAAATTGGTTATGAATATTCATGAGATACAAAGCTGATTGTCACCCCTCACGCCCCAGATGTGAAGGCCAGATCCATACTGGCAGCATGCCCATTACCACAAATTGTGATTGTACCCTGTGTCCCCCACCCAATTATCCCTAACCTCTCTCTCCCTCCCCCCCCCCCCCCCCCCCACCCCCCCCCCCCCCCC
>NW_007729901.1:39198-50377 GCF_000696425.1 Galeopterus variegatus
CCCCCCCCCCCCCCCCCCCCCCCCCCCCCCCCCGCAAGTACAACTCTCCTAAGACACCAAATTTCGGGTAATTTATTACATCCGCCCTAGAAACCTAATACAATTGTTTTTGATTATTTGCGGGGAACTCTTTGCTCTTTTTTCTTCAAATATTTCCTGAGTTAATAAGCTCGAGGATAAAATTCATTATTTGTCCATTTCTGTTTGTTTGTTCTGACATTTCCATTTGGCTTTTTAAACAGTCTTCCTCTCTGCTGATATTCCCTAGTTTCCTGGATTTGGTCTACCATTTTTGGTATAGGTTTTGCTTACGCCTCTCCTATATGAACATGAGATCTTAGACTGAGCCCTGTGGGTGAGGGAGTTTGTTGCCCTTCTTTCAGAGGCTTAAGTTTTATCCTTTCTATGTCAGAAGGATCCAAGGAAGCATGTGAAACTTTGTGCTCTCAGCACTCACTGATCACCTTCTGAAGGCCTATGCCACCAAGCATCTCTCTCTTTATCTGCTGCTCTGCTCCTGAACTTTCTCATGAGCATCTGGGGGAGGCCTATAAAAAGAGCCAGTGAGTGAGTGCAAACTCATTTTGTGTTTGGGATCTCAAATATCCTAATCTTACATGTTAGCACAAACACAGTTAGGAATTTGTTAAAAAATTGTTTTCTACTCTCTCACTTTTTACGGCTGCTGCTTCCTCTCCTTGTGCCCTTCCAAATGTGAAAAAATTCACTGGTTTCATCTCTCCAATAGGGACTTGTAAATTTTGGAATTCAGTTTTCTTGCAACCTCAGGTATACTTTTGGCTCAAAAAAGGAAAAGTAACAGGTGGGAACAATGTTCTGCTGTTTCTATATCCTAAGAAAAAACAAAATTTATTTTTATTACTTTTTCAATTTTAATGTTTTGTGCAGCTATTTCTTGATGTTCTTTACAGCATTTTATTTATTGGCTTCTGTTTTCTTTTATTCCTGATCTCTTTTTCTCATAGATTTGTCTATGTTATTTATATTTTCAAGGAACAAATTTTTAGTGTTGCTAATATAGATTTTGTTATTATTTTTATCGTTTCCTCTATTTAATTGATTTTTGCCCTCACCTACATTACTTATTCTCTTATTCTTCGTTTATTAGATTGCTGCCCTCCAGGTTTTTAATTTACTTTATTTCCAATTGATGGAGTTTGGATGTATTGTCCTCCCAGAACTCATGGAAATTTGATCCTCAACGTGGCAGTGTTAGAAACTGATTGAGTCATGGGAGTGGATCTCTCATAAATGGATTAATGCTCTTCCTAAGTGGGGAGATTAATGAGTGAGTTCTTGCTCTATTAGTTCCCATGAGAGCTGGTTGTTTAAAAGACCCTGGCACCTCCACTCTCTCTCTCTGCTTCCTCTCACCATGTAATCTGCTTGTACTCGCTGGCTGCCTGTTGCTTTCTGCCATGAGTAGAAGCAGCCTGAGGCCTATGAAAGATGCAGCTGCCCCACAATCATAAACCAAATAAACCTCTGTTCTTTATGAATCACCCAGTCTCAGGTATTTCTATTACAGCAACACAAAATGGACTAATACCAAAAATTGGTACTAGAAGTGGGGTGTTGCTATACAGATACGTAAAAATGTGGATGCAGCTTTGTAACTGGGTGTTAGGCAAAAGTTGGAGGAGTTTAGATGACTTAGAAGAAGATGGAAAGGTGAGAGAATGTTTGGAACATTTTAGAGTTAAATGGTTAAATCGTGACCAGAATTTTGATAGAAATGTGGAAAGAAACAGTAAAGACCATGCTGATGTTGAGGTCTTAGATAGAAATGAGGAACTTACCAGGAATTAGACAAAATATCACACTTGCTATACCATAGCAAGGAACTTGGCTGCATTGTTTCCATGCCCTTGGACTTTATGGAAGGTGGGACTTAAGAGCTGTGAACTAGAATGTTTGGTGGAAGAAATTTCCAAGCAGGAAAGCATTAAGGAAGCTGCATGGTTACTTTTAGTAGCCTACTCTGAGTTATGGCAGCAAAAGCATGGTGTAAAGCCAGAATGTTAAAGGGAAACAGAGCATAAAGATTTGGAAAATTTGCAGCCTGGCCATGTGGTAGAGAAGCTGAGAGCAAGAGAAAAATACAAGGGTGAAGCAGACAAACTTATTAATAAAGACATTAGCTTGGCAGTGAGGCAGCCAGATGCTCATAACCTAGATAATGAAAGTAAAGCCCTGAAGGTATTTCAGAAGTCTGAAAGGGTGCCCCTCCCATCACAGGCCCTGAGGCCTAGAAGGACTGAGTTGTCCCAGAGGATAGACCTGGGGCACAGCTGCCCTCAGGAACTTTCTCCCTGCATCTTAGCTGCTCTGGCTGGAGTAACCCTGCCTCAAGCAGCCCCAAGTGTGGTTCATACAGCAGCTCTGGAGAGAGAAGTCTAAAACCTCGGTGGCATCCACATTGTGTTAATTCTGCAGGCCAGCAGAACATGAGAGCAGTGGAGGTGTGGGAGCCTCCTCCCAGATTCCAGCGGATGAATGGAAAAGCCTGGGGACCCTGCTGCAGGAGTAGGGCCACCACAGAGGCTGTCTACTAGATCAATACTGAGCAGAAATGTGGGGTTCGAGCCTCCACTGGAGAAATGTGGTGTAGAGCCAAGGCAGCAGGACTGCTGCCAGGACCCCAGATCTATAAGGCCACTGGCAACATGCAACACAGGCCTAGAAAAGCCACAGGTTCCAGTGCAGCCCAGTGAGCTGCACCTGGCAGAGCTGTAGGAGTGAGGCTGCCCAAGGTTTTGGGGGCCCAGATGCCCCATTGTGCCCAGGATGCAGGAGTTGGAGTCAAAGAAGATTATTTTGGAGTTTTAAGACATAATGTGTTCCCTTTTGGGTTTCAAACTTGTTTGGGGCCTGTTTGTCCATTTTTCTGGTCTATTCCTCCCTTTTGGAATGGGAATGTGTATCCAATGTCTGTTCCACCATTGCGTCTTGGCAGTAGATAAATTCGTTTTTGATTTTTACAGGTTCACAGCTGGAATGACTTTTGCCGTTAGTCTCAGATGAGACTTTCGACTTTGGGCTTTGGACTTTCAACTTGGTGCTGGAACATGCTAAGATCTTTGGGACTGCTGTGATGGAGTGATTGTATTTTGTAAGTGAGAGGGACATGAATTTTGGGAGGCTAAGTATGGAATGATGGAGTTTGAATGTATTGTCCTCCTAGAACTCGTGGAAATTTGATCCTCAATGTGGCAGTGTTGGGAACTGATTGAGTCATGGGGGCAGACCCTTCATGAATGGATTCATGCTCTTTCTGGGAGAGGAGGACCTGAGTTACATCTCATGCTATTAGTTCCCATGAAAACTGGTTGTATAAAAGACCCTGGCACCTCCCCTCTCTCTCTCGTTTCCTCTCACCATGTCATCTGCTGTACTCACTGGCTGCCTGCTGCTTTCTGACATGAGTAGAAGCAGCCTGAGGCCTGTTCTAGATGTAGCTGTCCCAGAATAGTAAGCCAAACAAGCTTCTGTTCTTTATAAATTACCCAGTCTCAGGTATTTCTGTCAAAGCAACACAAACAGACTAATACACCAATGCATGTATTTTAGTAAAATTATCTGTAAGTACTGCTTCAGCCATTTATTACAAATTTTGACATGTAGTATTTGCACTATATTCAGTTTTAGTTCTAAATATCTTTTAATGTTCATATGACATTGCTCTTCCCCTTAAAGATTATCTGCTTATCATGCTTATTTTAGCTATTTGAATATTACTTATTTCTTATTTCATGGAATTTTATTCAAAATCTATATTCTATTAAATTTTGGAATTTGAATCATCTTCTGTGATCTAAGACATGGTTAATTTTTTAAGTACATTTGTCCCTCGCTATTTGTGGGGGATAGTTTTCATTATCCCCCATGGATACCAAAATTTATGAATGTTCAAGTTCCTTATATAAAATAGATATGGTACTCACATATAACATACATACATTCTTCCGTATGCTTTAAATCATCTCTAGATACTTACAATAACTAATACAATGTAAATGCTATGTAAATTGTGGTTACATGTATTGTTTTTATTTATTCTATTCTTTATTGTTGTATTATTATATTTTATTGTTTTTTGTTCCTTGAATATTTTTGATATAGAGTTGGTTGGATCCACCAATGTGGAACCCATGAACACAGAGAGCCAACTGTATTCCCATGTACTCAAAAGAAAATTATATATACTGTTTTTCTACAGTTTTATAAATTGATTTCACTTACTATACCACTTGAAACTCATTTAATGAAGTTAGATGAATAAGGTGTTAAGACTCATTTTACAGATAATAAAATGTGAACTCAGAGAGCTTAAGTGATTTATAAAATTCCATTCAGTGTTTAAATATTTAAGCTAAAGATAAAATAAAGTCATTCTATTCCCTTATAATTCAACATTATTTCTACCACATGAATTATTACTTTGAAACCAGAGAAGGTCAAATTCTAAGTATATAAGATAAAGAATTAAAATGTTATATAATGTCAAAAGATGGATATCATACCTCAATCAAATTTAACTTGGAAAAAAATTATTTATTTTTATAAACTATTCCTTCTAGGTACTTTTTCCCCCCATCTTTCTCATTAAAGTGAATGTCAAATATCAAACATTTCTTCTTATTGGTTTGGAAAAAATAACATTTTGTAGCTTGCTATGTAATATTTTAAATTTCAACTACTAATGTTAAATTTTGCTGTTGCACCTGTTGCCTGGTTACTCAAAAGTCTTCAGAATCATTACTTTATCTGAATTTACTACTATACTTTCAAAGTCTTAAAGCCTGTCTCTGTACCATAGTAACAATATTTCAAAATAAGTTTTTCTCCCTACTGCTACCTCCAGGATGAATTTCCCAACAGATGTATTTAATTTCTTTCCAATATTTCTCCATGAACTTTTAAAGTGTCATGTCCACAAAATATGCTTTTCTGTATAAATGGCAAGACACTGCAGAAAAAACAATTTAATAAATATATGTTTGAAATAGATGTAGAAAATCAAGCTTCCTCATCCAGAGGATTTATTCCCAAAAGTAAATCAAGCAACAATTACTAATCAGACACAACCTTTGCTTAACCAACAAATGGAGGATTTCTCTTTTGACAGAAATCATGTTCTATGATATATCAATAAAAAATGAAAATTATTACCAAAACAGAGAGTATTCAAAAATGTATAAGCCATTAGCCTAAGATATTACTGTTACCTTCTTTGAAGACCTCAGGAAAAGTGGGATCCCTTGAAATATATACTTTTAATTCTAACCCCGTTAATATAATTCATAAGAGATTTATATTTAGTTTTCTCTCACTTTAAAAAATGTATCAATTAATATACAGTAAAATTATCTTTTTTTTCATGAATAGTTTTGTGAATTTTAACACTTGTGTTGATTCTTGTAGCTACTACATGACTCAGGATATAGAACAATTTCAACATCCCTGAAATTTCCCTTTGCTATGTATCTGTAGTTGCATTCTCCTTCACTCCTCATTATTGACAATCTTTTTTTTTTTTTTTTTTTTGTGACCAGTAAGGGGATTGTAACCTTTGGCTTGTTGTCGCATTCACCGCTCTCAGCCAGTGAGCACACCCACCATCCCTATATAGGATCCGAACCCGCGGCCTCGGCGCTCCCAGTACCACTGCGCTTCCAGCGCTGCACTCTCCCGAGTGAACCACAGGGTCGGCCCATCATTGGCAATCATTAATCTGCTCCCTGTCATGAGAGTTTGGTCTTTTTTAAAAATCCTATAAATGGAATCATATAGTATGTAACCTGGTGAGACAGGCTTCTTTTACACAGCCTTTAAGATACATCCACACTATTGTGAATATTAAAATTATTTTTAATGCAGATGTTTCCTGTATGGATACAGTAGTTTATCTATTCAGTTCAAAGATATTTGGATTGTTTTCAATTTTAGCAATTACCAACAAAGCTACTATAAACATTTATATACAGATGTTTATGTGAACATGTTTGTTTGTTTGTTTTTAACTTTTCTAGAGTTAACAGCCATGCTTACTAAGACACCTGATGAGTGTATACTAAACTTTATAAGAAATTGCCAAATATTTTCCAGAGTGGTGGTACCATTTTGCATGCCCAGCAGCTATGAATTAGAGTTCCAGTTGCTTCAGATCCTCATTAGCCCTTGGTACTGACAGATTCTTGTATTTTAGCTATTCTAATATGTGTGTAGTGCTGTAGGATTGTGGTTTCAATTTACGTTCCCCTTGTGGATAATAATGTTGAGCATCTTTTATACATTTATTAGCCATTTATATACCTCTTTGATAAACATATGAAAAGATAATATCTCTTATCTCAACATCATGGTGTTTTAGAAATTCTACTCCTAGGTATTTACACAATGAATTAAAATCTAATTTCCTCGGGGCCGGCCCGGTGGCGCACTGGATAGTGCGCCGCTTGGGAAGCGCGGCGGCGCTCCCGTCCGAGGGTTCGGATCCCACATACAGACCGGCTCCCGCTCACTGGCTGAGCGAGGCGCGGGAGCAACACCGAGGCTTGCGATCCCGTTGCCGGTCCCCGGTCCGGTACGGGGGCAACACTGAGGGTTGCGATCCGTTGCCGGACACGGAAAAAAGACAAAAGACAAAAAAAAAAAAAAAAATCTAATTTCCTCAACAGTAGCATGAAGAGCTCCACAGATTGGCTTCTATCAAAGCTGGTGACTGTTGCGATCCCGTTGCCGGTCCCCGGTCCGGTACGGGGGCAACACTGAGGGTTGCGATCCGTTGCCGGACACGGAAAAAAGACAAAAGACAAAAAAAAAAAAAAAAATCTAATTTCCTCAACAGTAGCATGAAGAGCTCCACAGATTGGCTTCTATCAAAGCTGGTGACTGTTGCGATCCCGTTGCCGGTCCCCGGTCCGGTACGGGGGCAACACTGAGGGTTGCGATCCGTTGCCGGACACGGAAAAAAGACAAAAGACAAAAAAAAAAAAAAAAAAAAAAAAAAAAAAAAAAAAAAAATCTAATTTCCTCAACAGTAGCATGAAGAGCTCCACAGATTGGCTTCTATCAAAGCTGGTGACTGGTGAAAATGTTATATATATTTAATAATATGTATCTGCATTTAAAACCTCTGGAAATGGTCCTAAAGACACACAGCTAATGAAGATAATTTATTTAAGAAACTACATTCAAATTCAGTAATAACAGGAAGAGCCTGGTATTTGAACTGATTACTTCCTCTCTCCACCATCCCAACTCAACATGAGGAAAACCCTATTCATGAAATGAAAGCTCTACCTCCTCATGGCATTACCAAGAGTACTGATTTTCCTTGCTGATAATATGGAGCTTGTGAGGTGGTTCTTAAATGATGCAAAAGGCAAGCCAAGAAGACCTGAGGCTACTGCTCCACCTCCACCCCCACTTTTAAAGTAAGGGTGGCACTCAGAAAAAAAGTATGTCATTGTCCCAATCCCCAGCTCCAGAGCCATAGCCCAGAGATCTTGCCTGCTGCGGGAGAAACAGCCCTTGCAACAGAAAGCTCCTGATTTCTTCCCAGAGAAATTGATTTCATTTGCAAAAATGTGTGGAGAAGTCCAAGCCTAAGGATGCTCTCCAAAAAAGTGGAAGTTGTGGCAAATGGCAAAATTTGTAGAGCCTTTGGAGATATGATATAGACTAAACTGTAGGCTGCGTAGTTATCCTGTAAGAGCCTCGAGTAAGACTAAGTTTCAAACACTGACCTCAGTACCTATCTTTTCAAAGGAGCCCAAATTTGGTTGGTCAGTTAGTCCCAGGGTGACTGTGCATATACCCAAGGCTGTGCTCCGTGAGAAGCAACATCAGAGGTTTAACATTGTCCAGGAGGTGGGGTGAGTCACAAATAGACTTCATTAAAATAACCCAGCCAATCACTGAGCAAATAAACAAACAAATAACAATAAGAAGCCCCAGAGGTGGGAGACCAGTACCTCAAGCTGCTACAATATATTGTCTAAAATGTCCAGTTTCCAACAGAAATTTTTGAGTCTTACAAAGAGCCAAAAAAGTATAACTCATCCACTAGAAAAGAGGCAGGCAACAGAAACTATCAGCAAGAGCGACTAGATGCTGGATTTAACTGAAAAAGACTCTAAAGTGATCATTATAAATATGTATGTTCAAAAACTAAAAATAAATGTATCCTAAAAAGATTAAAGAAGTAAAGAAGATATGATATTGTCAAATAGAGAGTATCAGTAAAGAGAGAAATTATTTTAAAAAATAGAAATTCTGAAGTTGAAAGTATAATAATTGAAATAAATTTACTGAAGGTGCTTAGCAGTAGATTTGAGCTGGCAGGAGAGAATTTGTGAACTTGGAGATAAATTGATGGAGATTATACAATTCAAAGAACACAGAGAAAAAGGAGTGAAGAAAAATGAACAAAGACTCAGAGAAACATGTAATGGTAGTACCAAAAAGAGAACAGATAAAGTAAGGAGCAGAAAAAGTATTTAGAGAGATAAATGGCTGAAGAATTCACAAATTTATTGAAAATCAATAGCCTACACATCCAGAAGCTCAACACATTTCAAGTAAGGGAAATGCAAAGAAATACTCAGACATATCATAGTAAAAATGCTAAAAGCCAAATAGAAGGAGAACATTTTTCTTTATAAGAAATGTCCAGAAAAGACAAGATAAAACAGAGATTAGTGGTTTCTTAGGATTGGGGAGGAATGTGGAGAGATGGAAAGGTAACAGCTAAAGGGCACAGAGTTTCTTTTTTTAGGTGATGAAGATGTTCTAAAATTGAGGTGATAGTTGCGTAGCTCTGTGAACATGCTAAACATTATCAAATTGCATACTCTAAATGGGTAAATAGTACATTTTCTGAACTATATTTGAGTAAAGCTATTTAAAAGTAATTAAATTTATACAAAGACCTGTACATAAATGTTTATAGAAGCTCTATTTATAATCCTGAAAAATTGGAACCAACATGGCCTTTAACAGGTTAATATATAGTCTATTGTTCATCTATAAAATAGAATACCGATCAACAGAAAAAGAAATGGGCTATTGATTCACACAACAACATAGACAAATTTTACAGGTACTTTGCTAAGTGAAGGGAGGCATATCCAAAAGGCTACATTTTGTATGATCTATATGACATTCTTTAAAAAGAAAAATTATAAGTATATAAAAAGATTGGTGATTGCCAGGAGTTGGGAGGAATAATAATGGTTGACTACAAAAGGGCCACATAAGAGAGTCTTTGGGTTAATGAACTGTTCGGGATGGTACTAGATTGGTGGATATGTGTCTGTACAAATGTGTCATAACCCATTCACTGTGAACTTAACTGTACATAGGTAGGTAGGTAGATAGGTAGATATTTAGATAGGTGGATAGATAGGTAGATAAACAGATAGATAGACAGATTCCAACATGTCGTGAAACACCTACTGTAACACGTGAATCTAGCATCACTAAAAGGGATGAGAAAAAAAGGAGCTAACTGATTTTTTAAAAATTGGTTATGAATATTCATAAGGTACAAAGCTGATTGTACTCCCTAGTGCCCTAAATGTAGCATCACTAAAAGGGATGAGAAAAAAAGGAGCTAACTGATTTTTTTAAAATTGGTTATGAATATTCATAAGGTACAAAGCTGATTGTACTCCCTAGTGCCCTAAATGTGAAGTCCAGATCCATACTGGTAGCATATCCATTACCACAAATTGTGATTGTGCCCTGTGTCCCCCACACAGTTATCCCCAACCTCCCTCCCCCTCCCCCACTCCACTTTGTATCCCTAGGTATGTTCTCTCCTTGTGCAAGTCCAATGCACCACTGTGGTCTTTCTTTCTTCCTTCTTTCTCTCTCAGCTACCACTTATGAGTGAGGATGTGCAGTATTTTTCCCCCTGTGCTTTGCTTATTTCACTTAACAGAAGTTTCTCCAATGAGCTGGGAGCTGACTGATTTTGGAAAAATCAGTTTTCACTGTTTTTACTGAGACTATAAGGCTAAAAACAAAATGAATTATGTTATACAAGACACTATATGCTAATTGGTATTTTTTTTTTCTTATAGGGACTACATATTACAATTCTGAAATGAATTTACATGTATACATTTAATGTATATTAAAAAATAATATATTGAATGGTACTAAACAGTAAATTATAGATAATAGGACCCAGATACTTTCACTGTCAGAATAAACTTTTGTATGAGATAAATGTATCCAAAATTCATGGTCAAGGGTGATAACTGAGGAATAAATAAGTAAGCGAACTAACAATTCTTACATCATCTTGGCATTGATTAACATCTCGGAGAGAAGATGGAGAGTTGAAAAATGATACTTGCCACTATAGGCTTAAATATAAAGTTAAAAAAAAATCAGAGCTAAGGTTTGGGGATACACAGGCTTAAGGATAAGGGAAGATGTGCCTGTAACTTATTAACTGATTATTGTTTACTGTATATTCCAAGGAGTGCTACCATGATAAGTAAATATTCTGAACTCATCAGTGGTGACTGAAATACTGTGAAGGAACAGAAGGCCATATGGCTAGTGAACATGATTAGTTCACATTGTACATGTGGGACACATGTGGGACACCAACTCTGGCATAGAATGATTAGCTCATACCGTAGACAGCTCTCTGATATGCTCTAATGCACATTAGAAAATTTTGGAGACCCCTTCTTTCTCTTCTCTGGTACCCTCCCCTCCAATAGGAGGAGTAAAATGCCATGACAGCTTTAGTACTTCTGGACGATGCCAGGAGTTCCAGATGCTATATAAGACAAAGGGAATGGGGCCTATAGCAAACTGTGCCGATTTACAACAAATTGAGGAAGGCTGCTCCTGTCTGTCAGAGGTCACAGCTGAGTGAAGTGTATTGTTAATCAAGTGGCCACCTGCACAGATCAGTGAGTCATCACTGAGGATGTACTTGTTGACGGAAACATCTCAATTTTATAAGGACTCATTGAATTTTTCTAAGACATTTCAGCCTCCTGCGAACTGGCACAGTTTCTCTTGAAGTTGAAGAGCAAAGCATACACAGTTAATAACAGAAGAAAAGCAAAGAACACTTAAGAACCAGTGCTCTGCATTCAAGGCATCATTTTTCTGTTCCCCCTTTCAA
>NW_007729901.1:50888-52413 GCF_000696425.1 Galeopterus variegatus
GAATGGGGCCTATAGCAAACTGTGCCGATTTACAACAAATTGAGGAAGGCTGCTCCTGTCTGTCAGAGGTCACAGCTGAGTGAAGTGTATTGTTAATCAAGTGGCCACCTGCACAGATCAGTGAGTCATCACTGAGGATGTACTTGTTGACGGAAACATCTCAATTTTATAAGGACTCATTGAATTTTTCTAAGACATTTCAGCCTCCTGCGAACTGGCACAGTTTCTCTTGAAGTTGAAGAGCAAAGCATACACAGTTAATAACAGAAGAAAAGCAAAGAACACTTAAGAACCAGTGCTCTGCATTCAAGGCATCATTTTTCTGTTCCCCCTTTCAACCTAATTCTCTTGGAATTATAGAGCTCTTGTAAATATCAAAAGGACCATTCACTGTCTTTGAGGAGATACGTGCTCAGTTGGAGCATTGCACTCATACAAAAATCAAAGTGTTCTCATGCTTCAGCTTTCCCATCAAGAAAACAGTAACAGCTGAGAGAATGGTTGTTTTCTGGGGTCTTACTAGTAAAGTATAAAATTCTTTGACCCAAATGGAAGAAAATATGCATATCTATGTATAAATAAAAGGAGGACAAATTAGCCATTTTTGTAGCCTGCTGAGAATATAACCAATTTTATTAGCCAGTGTTAAATAAAATGCTCTGAGAAAGTTATCATAAGCTGCAGAGCAGATGTACTGTGGTTTAGAAAAAGGGCTGTGCCCCTAAACATTCAAAGGGACAGAATTTAATTCTAAAGTACTAGAGAGGTCAGTAAATGAAGTTAATGGATGTTACCTAAATGGGTTATTTTCCATTTGTACTTATCATGTGCTGTTTGAACAATAAAAATTTTCCACCTAGACACATTTTCCTTATGCTCAGACTATGGGTATAAAAGTTACTGAAAGCTATTTTTTTAATCCACTGTCCCAGAGGTGGAAGCACAATACAGACAGGCTGTAGAAAGTTGGCACAGTTCTAACTGTAAGTAATGTTTTGTGTTTTATGCCAAAAGCTGGAAATGTTGCTAGTATAAGAAAGGGGAAAACAAGTGCCAAAGCTTTCTTTGGAAATGAATACACCACTAGCCCCAGGGCAGAGGTGAAATCACCAATGCAATCAGTGGACAGTATTACACAAAGAAAGTGTATCGAATGAGCCTGTCTTTGTAATAGGAGGTAAGAAGCCATGTGGGAAAATACTTTTCAGCCCTGGACTACAGCTATATCTGAAATCAAGGATTCAAAGTGTGAGAGAATGATATCTATCTATCTGGGGAAACAGTTCCTGTCACTTACTGGGGCGCAGAGCTGAGATACGCTGGGGAGAGTCATCTTCCCAGCAAAAGAATCAGGATAGAATAATGAGGCTAAGTTTTTTTTAAAGGATTTGTCAAATTCTTTTAGAATTTGGTAAATAAGCATGAAAGGAGGCCACTGGTTATGGGTAAGGCCTGCTAGAAACTGAAGACTCAAAGAGTTAATAGTGGAACAGGATGGAATCCTGTTACTTATCTTTCTAAAACA
>NW_007729901.1:52834-55621 GCF_000696425.1 Galeopterus variegatus
GAAGACTCAAAGAGTTAATAGTGGAACAGGATGGAATCCTGTTACTTATCTTTCTAAAACAGCTTTTCTATGTGTCTGCAATGTGGCTGTGTTACAAACAAGAAGCTCACAATTATTTGGAGTCATTTGCCTGATTATGTGAAAAAAACCATCAGATGGCTTCCTAGATAATAGAAATATGAGGGTTGTTCCTGGACAAGCAGAGAGCCTAATAGTGGCAGTCACGTTTATAACAAGAGTAGTAAGGAAAATTCAGATCTAAATTTAGAGCATCTAAAACATAGACTGAATGGAATGTCATTTCTTATTCATTTTTATCAACCTTGACATCCTTGCCCCATATACATTTTATATCTCTCACTTCTCCCTTTGGCACATCTCATTTTATTTTACTCCTTTTACCTGACCAAAATTAAACCTTCTGTATTATTTGCTATATTAGGAGTGCATCCAAATTGTGTGAAATAACAGTGGCTTCACCAAATAAAAATTTACTTTTGAAGTCTGAATATAAGCCATGGTAGGATAGGAGATGGTGCCATGCTCTGATGTCAAAAATATCTCAACCCACTTCAGTTTTCCTTCCACACCATCTTAAGTACACAGTTTTCATCCTCATGGTTCCAAGACAGCTGTTGTACCGATAGGCAACCTATCCACATGCCAAGAAAGAAAAAGGGAGGAAGGGGAGAGGAGCAAAGTCAAAAGAAACATGACAGTTAAGTCTTCATGCTTTAAAAACTCTTTTATCTGTTTATATCACATTGGCCAGAACTGGTTTAAATGGTCACCCTCTTGTGCTGGGACTGAGACAAAATTGGAATTCTCCTTAGTAAAAAGGAATGGATTTGGGATAGACAACTACTGTGTGCTGCAGTAGCCTTCTGCATTAATATTGTTTCCTGCCCCCTGTTTTAATTATAACTGTACAGTTAGATTGCAATCTGTTCGCATCGTCTATTTATTGTACAGCCTTCTCCAAAAAAGCATTTAAAGTAACAGATTCTACTAGTCAGCCATAAAAAAGAATGAAATTCTGCCATTTGCAGCAACTTGAAAGAGCTTGGAGAAAATTATGTTAAGTGAAATAAGCCAGGCATAGAAAGAGAAATACTGCACGTTTTCACTTGTATGTGGAAGCTGAAAAGGAGGAAAAAAAAAAAAAAAAAACCAAATATATCATAATAATGATAAATTGAACTGTTAAAAGGAGAGAGAACTATGGTTACTAGAGGCAGGGAAAAGGAAGGAAGTTGGGGAGAAAGTGAGATGCTGGTTAATGGACACAAAGTTATAGCTAGATCGGAAAAATAAGTCCTATTGGTATATAGTCAGCCCAGGAATCTATAATTTACAATGCTTTTTGAAAATATGAATATTCATGAGATACAAAGCTAATTGTCACCCCTTGTGCCCATGATGTGAGAGTCAGATTCATACTGGGGGCATACCCCTTACCAGAAATTACTTTTGTAGCCCGTGTTCCCCACCCAATTATCCCCCAAACACCCCTCCTTCCCCCCCCATTCTGTTTTGTAGCCCTAGGAATGTTCCTTCCCTCTGTAAGACTAACTCACTACTGTGGTCTTTCTTTCCTTCCTTCCATCCTTTTTCTCTTAGCTCCCACATAAGAGTGAGCACATGTGGCATTTATCCCTCTGTGCTTTGCTTATTTCACTCAACATAAGTTTCTCCAGGTTCACGCATGTAGTTGCAAATGGGAGTATTTCATTCTTTTTGATGGCAGAGTAGTATTCCATGGTGTATATATACCACAGTTTCCTTATCCAGTTATCCATCAATGAACATTTAGGTTGGTTCCATATCTTGGCTATTGTAAACAGGGCTGCGATGAACATGGGAGTGCAGATATCCCTTCGACATGATGATTTCCATTCCTCTGGGTAAATACCCAGAAGAGGGATTGCTGGATCATATGGAAGATCTATCTGTACTTGTTTGAGAAGCATCCATACTATTTCCATAGTGGTTGTACTAATTTACAGTCCCAGCAACAGTGCAGTAGTGTTCCCTTCTTTCCACACCCTTGCCAGCCTTTGTTACTCACTGTCTTTTTTATTATAACCCATCTAACTGGGGTGAGGTGGTATCTCAATTAGTTTTAATTTGCATTTCCCTGATGACCAGTGATGTTGAGCATTTTTTCATGTATCTGTTGGCCAGTTGTATGCCTTCCGTTGAAAAATGTTTATTCAGCTCCTTTGCCCATGTTTTAATTGGGTTATTTGTATTTTTACTGTATAATTGCTTGAGTTCTATGTATATTCTGGATATTAATCCCTTGGTGGATGCATAGTTAGCAAAAATTTTCTCCCACTCTGTAGGTTGTCATTTTACTCTGTTGATTATTTTCTTTGCTGTGCAGAAACATTTTAGTTTGATATAGTCCTATTTGTTTGTTTTTTCTTTTGCTGCTTGTGCTTTTGGGCTCATGTTCACAAAGCCTGTGCCCAGACCTAACAGCGGAAGTGTTTCATCTATATTTCCCTCAGTAATTTTACAGTTTTAGATCTTGTACTTAAGTCTTTAATCCATTTTGAGTTGATTTTAGTGTATGGTGAGAGATGCATATTTAGTTTCATTCTTCTGCACAAGGATATCCAGTTTTCCCAGCACCACTTGTTGAAGAGGCAGTCTTCTCCCCAATGTAGATTTTTGTTGCCTTTGTCCGATATCAGATGGCTGTAAGCCTGAGGGGTGATTTGGGGGTTCTCAATTTTACTCCACTGGTATGAATGTCTGCTTTTATACCAGTACCATGCTGTT
>NW_007729901.1:56441-57732 GCF_000696425.1 Galeopterus variegatus
CTAGGAGTTTTTCGATAGTCTTTATGTTTTTCTATAGATAGTATCACATCATCTGCAAATACAGAAAGTTTGACTTCATCTTATCCAATCTGGATTCCCTTTATTTCTTTCTCTTGCCTGATTGCTCTGGCTAGTACCTCTAGTACCAAATTAAATAGAGTGGTGAGAGTGGGCATCCTTGTTTTGTTCCTGTTCTTAAAGGAAAGGCCTTCGGTTTTTCCCCATTCAGAATGATACTGGTGGTAGGCTTATTATAAATGGCTTTTATTGTGTTGGGATATTTTCCTTCTATACCTAATTTGTTGAGAGTCTTTATCATGAAGGGATATTGAATTTTCTGAAATGCTTTTTCAGCATCTATTGAGATAATCATATGGTCTTTGTCCTTGAGTTTGTTGATGTGATGTATCACATGTATTGACTTTTGTATTTTGGACCATCCTTGCATCTCTGGGATGAATCCCACTTGATCATAGTGTATAGTTTTTTTTTTCACAGGTTGCTGTGTTCTAATTGCTAATATTTTGTTGCAGATTTTAGCATCTAAGTTCATGAAGGATATTGGTCTCTACTTCTCTTTTTTTGTTGGGTCTTTATCTTGTTTTGGTTTCAGAGTTATGTTGGCCACATAGAATGAGTTTCAAAGAGTTGTGTCTGTTTCAATTGTTTGGAATAGTTTGAGGAGGATTGGTATTAACTCCTTGTAAGGAAAATAGAATAGTTTAGTCAGACCCCTCACCTCAGGTCCATCTGGGGGAGGTGCAGCACATTCTTTGTAAATAGGTTGTGTGTGGGTGGAGTTAGTGCACATGTTTGCCCATGTATCATTTTAGTTTTGTTGCTATTCATGTGGTCTTCAGAGTTTGTGATGCAGGCTAGATGGCAGAGCTCATGTCTAAAAGTAGAGCATATTTACTTTGATGGCAACTGCTCAGTTTTTTCTTTGGACTTTGCCAGTAGCAGTTGAGTTCCAGAGTTTCTTTTTGGTCTGCCTAGCTCTTAGACATATGTGTGCTGAATAAAGACTACTCCTTCCTCACCTACAGCTCCAAGGACCTTTTTCTGGTTATGTGGCTTGTAGACCTGCAAGTGAAGGGTTTGTGACCCAGTCTGGACAATGGGCTTGAGAGGTCTGTGAGCTCCAGACCCAGCCCTAGCTCTACACTCCACTTTCAAAGTTTGGTAGAATTCAGCTGTAAAGCTATCTGGACTCAGACTTTTCTTTGTTGGAAGATTGCTAATTACTGCTTCAGTCTCCTTGTTTGTTATTGGTCTTTTCAGGTTCTCTATC
>NW_007729901.1:58396-62091 GCF_000696425.1 Galeopterus variegatus
AATGGTTTGTCTATTTTATTTATCTTCTTGAAAAATCAACTTTTTGTTTTGTTGATCTTTTCTATTGTTTTGGGGGGTCTCTGTTTCATTTAGTTGTGCTCTGATCTTAATTATTTCTTTCCCTCAACTACCTTTAGGTTTGGGTTGTTGTTGTTTTTCAAGTTCTTTGAGGCATAGTGTTAGGTCATGTATTTGAAGTCTTTCCATTCTTTTGATATAAGCATTTACTGCAATAAATTTGCCTGTTAGTACTGCTTTTGCAGTATCCCACAGGTTTTGGTGTGATTATCTTTATTTTCATTAGTTTCTAGAAATTTTTTGATTTCCTGTTTAATTTCTTCTTGGACCCATAGGTCATTTGGGAGTCTATTATTTAGTTTGCATGTATTTGTACAGCTTCCAGTTTTGCTTATTGTTTATTTTCAATTTTAGTCCATTGTGGTCTGAAAAGATAGTTGGAATGATTCACTTTTTTAAAATTTGCAGAGAGTAGATTTGTGACCTAATATGTGGTCTATTCCAGAGAATGTACCTTGAGCTGATGAGAAAAAAGTGTATTCTTTAGTTGTTGGGTGATTGTTCTATATATATCTGCCAAGTCCAGTTGGTCTAGGGTGTAGATTAAATCCTGTGTCTCTTTGTTGACTTGTTGCCTGGAAGATCTGTCCCATACTGAGAGAAAGGTGTTCAGATCACCCACTATTAATGTATTAGGTCCTATTTCTTTCCTTAGGTCTAATAGTGTTTGGTTTATTTATATGGGTACTCCTGTATTGGGCACATACTTGTTTATGATTCTTATGTCTTCTAGCTGGATAGATCCCTTTATCATATATAGTGGCCTTCTTTGTCTTTTTTATGTTTTTTGGTTTAAAGTCTATCGTGTCCAACATAAGAATAGCTACTCCTGCTCATTTTTGGTTTCAATTTGCATGGTATATCTTTTTCCATCCCTTTACTATTAGTCTGTGTGTGCCTTTGCAGGTGAGGTGCATCTCTTGAAGACAGCATATAGTTGGCTCTAGCTTTTTAATCCAATCAGTCAGTCTGTGTCTTTTGAATGGGGAGTTTAGTCCATTCACATTTAGGGTAGTTATTGACAAGTGTTGCTTAATTCCTGCCATTTAATAGCTTCTTGTTTAGATGGTTAAAATATCTTTTGATCATTATTTCCCCTTTTATTTCTCTTCTTCAATATTAGTTGGGAATTTAAGTTGGGATAATTTAGCTTCTTTCTCTTTCTTGCTGGCATTTTTGTTTTAATAGCAGGTTCTGCTCTTTCTTGTGTATTTATGATAGTGGTCACCATTATTCAGATTCCAGATGAATGACTCCCTTGAGAATTTCTTGCAGGGCTGGTCATGTGGTGGTGAACTCCCACAACTTCTGTTTGTCTGGGAAATACACTATTTCTCCCTCATTTCTGAAGGAGATCCTTGCTGGGTACAGAATGTTGGCTGGTAATTTTTTTGTTTTAGTATATTAATATATTGTTCCACTTTCTTCTGGCCTGTAGGGTTTCAGTTGAGAAGTCTGCTGTTAGTTTGATGGGAGCTCCCTTATAGGTGATTCAAAGATTTTCTTACTGCTTTTGAGAAGTCATTGCTTCTTCTAACCCTTGCTTTTCCATTTTATTTCTGCATGAAAATTGACTTATTTTTTTCTAAGATCAACTCTTTTTTATAATAATTACTACATGCTGCCAAGAACATCTGAATACACTCTATTAATCATCTTTTTTCTGAACTTTTCCTCTAAGTTTACAAGTTTATTAGGTACATGGACTCTCTTGCAAATTATTATTGGCAATCGTTTACCAAATATTTTACCACTACATATTATGTACTGCCATTCTTTTACCTTCTGATAAGTTGATTCCTTTTGCTAACCAAAGCCCAGTCACTAATCCAGTAAAAGAAAAAAAGGTACTGAGAGGGTTAGTAGTAGCTCAAGGAAACACAGCCAGGAATGTGAATTTGGCTTTGATACCAGATGGACTAACCCCAGAACCTAATGATAGCCATTGAGCAAAATTGCTTTATTCAAGTTTTATTGTATATGAATAGGAAAGAAAATGTTAATTTATTTTGTTTTGTTTATTTATTTCACTTTCATCATCCAAGATTTTACATAAAGTCATATGTTGATTATGCATATTCTAGGCAAAAACACAAATGGTCATAAAGTAAAAGTATCTCTTCTATTTATTATCAAGTAATATTTTATACTTTGTACTTTACACACTTTAAAACACATACATACACACCCCTCCAGATGATATTTTTTTCTTTTTAAATATAAACTTTTTAAACAGTTTTAGATATACAGAATTACAAAGATAGTACAGACATTTTCTATTTTCTCCATATACCTAGTTTCCCCTGTAATTAACATATTTCATTAGTATGGTACATTTGTTACAATGTTTTATCTTCTGGTAAACAGATATGCGTATTTCTGCTGCATATATACTTAAGAGTTGAGTTTTTGGGTTATAGGATAAACCTATGTTCACTTGCAATTTTCTGAAATAAGTGTACCAATTTGTACTTCCATCAGCAGTGTACAAAAGTTAGTTCTGGTTACTGCACATTCCCATAATACTTTTTTTAGGGGATTTTTTTTTTTTTCATTTTAACCATTCTTATTAATACAGAGAAGTACACCATAACTTGAACATCTATTTCTCCATTAGAAAATAAAATTAAATAATATTTTTAAATACATTTATTTAAAATTGTTTTATCCTTTTTTGTGTGAAGAATCTGTTTATGTCTTTTGCCCAATTTTCTAAAAAGTTGCTTTTTTCTTACTAATTTATAGTTCTTTATATATTTTCAATGTCAGTACTTTGTCAGGCATACATATTCCATATATCTTCACCCAGTATGTAGGTTGCATTTACAATGTTTATGGTAACTTCTAATAAGGCTTTTAATATGTTACATTTTATATTAATCTTAATATAAATGCTCATACACACATAACACATACACACACATATACTTTATTGTTAGTGTTTTCTTACACCCTGCTTAAGAAGTCTTTGCGTACTCCCAAGTGCTAAAGATGTTTTTCTGTGCTTTTTTTTTTAATCCTTATTGTTTAAATTTATACTTACACCTACAATCTATCTGGAACTGATTTTTGTGTAGTGTATAAAATAGAGGTCAAGGTTCTTTTTTCCCCCTTATTGACCCAGTGTAGTGGATTGAATTATGTCCTCCGAAAGCTCACTGAAGCCTGAATTGTGTCTTCCAAGTTTTATGTATTAGAAACTTAGCCCCCACTGTGACTGTTAAGAGGGTGGGATATACTGTTATGGTAATTGAAAGGTGGAGCCTTGAAGAAGTGATTGGATTGTAGGACCATGTGGTAGTGAATGGATTAAAAATGGTGGTCAGGGGTGTGGTTCTGAGGGCTTTAAAAGAAGATGAGAGTCTGCTTCTTGCTCCTCTGCTCTCTCTGCTTCCACTCTCTAGCAATGTGAGACCCCTGGCTCACTGTCACCACCACTAGATAGACTTTGGACTTCCCAGCCTCAGAAACTGTAAGCAATAAATGTTGTTTTTCTCTATAAATCAACCAGTTTCAGGTACTTGGTTATAAGGCACCCAGTATATTAGTCTGTTTCTGAAGGAAATGGTTAATGGACTTCTGTGGACAGCACCCAAGGATGTGTTCACTTGGTGAAC
>NW_007729901.1:63497-64664 GCF_000696425.1 Galeopterus variegatus
GTAATCCAATCCACTACACCCATGATCATTGTTTTTAAAATGATCAACCTTTCATGATTGCAATAAAACTAATCTTGCTTTTGTGCCACTGATCTATTTGTCTATCCTTATGCCATTTCCACACTATTGTAAGTCATACAGCTTTCTTATAATTAAGGCATTGTGGTACTGATATTTGGTAATTTAAGTCCTCCAATGTTGTGCTGCTTCTTCCTTGGCTTTTCTTGGCCCTTAGCCTTTTCATGTAAATCAGTTTATTAGTTTCCACACACAGGCATGAAGTTTGTGGAATATCGATTGGGATTACAATGAATGTGAATATCAATTTGTTCATTTTTCACTTTTAATTTTTATTTATTAATAGCATATTCATCACTTCCCAAACACTCTCCCTCCATTCCTCCTCCATCTCTAGTACCCTCAGGTTTGTTCTTTCCTTCTGAGAGTTCAATGTATTGTTGTGATCTTTTCTTTCTTTCATTCCTTCCTTCTTCTGTACTTCCTCCCCCCATCCCCCNCCCCCTTCCCTCCTTTTCTTCCTAGCAGCCACTTATGAATAAGAACATGCAGTATTTCTCTTCCTTTGTCTGGCTTATTTCACCTAATATAATTTTCTCCAGACTCATCAATGTTGCTGCAAATGGCAGAATTTCATTCTTTTTTACCGCTGTTTAGAATTTCATTGTGTATATATACCACATTTTCTTTATCTAGTCTTTGTTGATGGACACTTAGGTTGATTCCATATTTTGGCTGTTGTAAATAGAGCTGCAATGAACATGGGAGTGCAGGTATCCCTTGTACATGAGGATTTCCATTCTTTTGGATATATACCCAGTAGTGGGACTGCTGGATCATATGATAGTTCTATCTGTAGTTGTTTGAGAAACTTCCATATGTTTATCCATAGGGCTGTGCTAATTTATAGTCCCACCAACAGTGCAGAAGAGTTCCCCTTTCCCTGCATCATTGCCAGCATTTGTTATTCTTGGTCTTTTTATTAATGGCCAATCTAACTGGGGTGAGACGATATCTCATTGTAGTTTTGATCTGCATTTCTCTGATGACTAGTGATGCTGAGCATTTTTTCATGTATTTGTTGGCCATTCGTATGTCTTCCTTTGAAAAATGTCTATTCATCTACTTTGCCCATTTTTTAACTGGATT
>NW_007729901.1:65166-72257 GCF_000696425.1 Galeopterus variegatus
GTAGTTTTGATCTGCATTTCTCTGATGACTAGTGATGCTGAGCATTTTTTCATGTATTTGTTGGCCATTCGTATGTCTTCCTTTGAAAAATGTCTATTCATCTACTTTGCCCATTTTTTAACTGGATTATTTGGTGTGTTTTTTTTTTTTTTCTTTTGTTGCTTGTACTATTGGGGTCTTATTCATAAAGTATTTGCCTAGTCCTATTACCTGGAGTGTTTCCTCTATATTTTCCCTTAGGAATTTTAAGGATTCACGTCTTATATTTAAGTCTTTAATCCATTTTGAGTTGATTTTGATATATGGTGAGAAATACAGGTCTATTTTCATTTTTCTGCATATGGTTGTCCAATTTTCCCAACATCATTTATTGAAGAGGCTGTCTTTTCCCAATGTGCGTTCTTATTTCCTTTGTCAAAGATTAGTTGGCTGTGAATATGTTGGTTCATTGCTGGGCTCTATTCTGTTCCATTGATCCAAGAGTCTGTTTTTTTGCTGGTACCATGCTGTTTTGGTAAAAATATCTTTGTAATATAATTTGAAATCAGGTAGTGTTATGCCTCCAGCTTTATTATTACTATTATTATTATTATTATTATTATTATTATTATTATTAATTTGCTTAGGATTCCTTTGGCTATTCAGGGTCTTTTGTTGTTCCATATGAATGTTTGGATTGCTTTTTCTGTTTTTCTGAAGAATGTTGTTGGTATTTTGATGGAGATTTCATTGAATCTGTAGATTGCTTTGGGTAGAATGGACAATTTCATGATTTGATTCTTCCCATCCAAGAGTATGTTATGTTTTCCACCTTTTGGCATCTTGTTTAATTTCTTTCATAGTTCTTTGTAATTCTCATTGTAGGGATCTTTCACCTCCTTTGTTAAATTTATACCTAGATATTTTATTTTTTGGTGACTATTGTAAATGGGCTTGCTTTCTTCATTTCATTTTCTGCTAGTTTGTTATTGGAGTATAAAAATGCTATTGATTTTTGGGTGTTGATCTCATATCATGCAACATTATTGAAATTGTTAATCAGCTGTAAGAGTTTTTTTGTAGAGGCAACAGGTTTTTCTATATACAAGATCATGTCATCAGCAAACAAAACCAGTTTGACCTCATCCTCTCTAGTCTTGATGCCCTTTATTTCTTTCTCTTCCCTGATTGCTCTGGCTAGTACTTCCAATACTAGGTTAAATAGGAGTGGTGAGAGTGGGCATCCTTGCCTTGTCCCTTTACAGGATGATATTGGCAATTAGTTTGTCATAAATGGCTTTTACTGTATTGAGATATTTTGTTCTATACCTAATTTTCTAAAAGTCTAATAAATCATGAAGAGATGTTGAATTTTGTCAAATACCTTTTTTGCATCAATAGAGATAATATGTTTTTTTTCCTTGGTTTTGTTGATGTGGTGTATCACATTTATTGACTTGCCTATGTTGAACCAACCTTGCATCACTGGGATGAATCTCACTTGATCATGGTTTATAACTTTTTGATGTGTTGCTGTAATCTGATTGCTAGTATATTGTTGAGGATTTTTGCATCTTTGTTCATCAAGGATATGGGCCCATAGTTTTCTTTTTTTTGTTGTATCTTTATGTGATTTTGGTATCAGGGTGATGCTGGCCTCATGGAATGAGTTTGGGAGAATAGCTTCTGTTTTAATTTTTGGAAAAGTTTGAAGAGAAGTGGTATTAACTCTTCTTTAGAGGTTTGATAGAATTCAGCTATAAAGCCAACCAGTCTCAAACTTTTCTTTCTTGGAAGATTTCTGATTACTGCTTCAATCTCATTGCTTGTCATTGGTCTTCATGGTTCAGTCTTGGTAGTTTGTATGTGTCCAGAAATTTATCCATTTCCTCCAGGTTTTCATATTTGTTGGTATACAATTGTTTGTAATAATCTCTAATGATTCTTCATATTTATGTGGTATCAGTTGGAATGTCTCTATCTTCATTTCTGATTTTTTTACTTGAATCTTTTTGGACAGAATTGCTATAGTTACAATACTAACTCTTCTAATTCTTTAACATAACATATCCCTCCATATATCTAGAGATATGTCATATTCCTCATTTACTTTTACTTATTTATTTTTTATTGATTATGCATATTCATGGGGTATAAAGCTGAGCATCACCAGCTGTGTCCAAGATGTGATGATCCTAGATCAATACTAACTGCATTCCCATTACCACGAATTGCAATTATTCCTTATGTCCCCCACCCAATATTCCCCAACCTCCTGCCCCCTTCTCTCCTTCCACCCACAGCCAGAAACCCTAGGTATGTTCTCTCTCTTCACACCACTGTGCAAATCTAACACACCACTGTGGTCTTTCTTCCTTTCCTTCTTTCTTTCTTAGCTCACATGAGTGAGGATATGTGGTATTTTTCCTTTGTGCCTGGCTTAGTTCACTTAACATAATTTTCTCCAAGCTCATCCATGTTGCTGCAAATGGCAGAATTTCATTCTTTTTTATGGAATAGTAGTAATCTATTGCATGTATATATCATATTTTCCTTATGCAGTCATCCATTGATGGACATTTAGGTTGGTTCCATAACTTGGCTATTTCAAATACAGCTCTGATGAACATGGGAGTGCAGGTATCCCTTCGACATGATGATTTCCATTTCTCTGGGTATATACCTAGAAGTGGGATGGCTGGATCATATAGCAAATCTACCTCTAGTTGTTTGAGAAACCTCCATACTGTTTTCTATAGTGGCTGTGCTAATTTACAGTCCCACCAAGGTGTAGAAACATTCTCTTCTCTCCACAACCTTGCCAGCATGTCTCTCTTCAGAAAATGTTTATTCAGTTCCTTTGCCCATTTGTTAAATGGATTATTTTTGCTTTTTTCTATTGTGAAATTGTTTGAGTCTCTTGTATATTCTGTATATTAATCCCTGTTGGATGTATAGTTTGCAAATAGTTTCTCCCATTCTGTAGATTGTCTTTTCACTGTGTTGATTGTTTGCTTGCAGAAACTTTTTAGTTTCATATAATCCCATTTCTTTATTTTTTCTTTTGTTTTTGCTTGTATGGTTTTATTCATAAAGTCTTTGCCCAGTCCTATATCCTGAAGTGCTTCCCCATATTTTCTTCTAGGAGTTTTATATTTTCAGGTCTTCTACTTAAGTCTTTAATCCATTTTGAGTTGATTTTGGTATATGGTGAGAGGTATGAGTCTAGTTTCATTCTTCTACACGTGAATACCCAGTTTGCCACCACCATTTACTGAAGAGACTGGCATTTCCCCTTTGTTGTTCTTGGTGCCTTTGTCACAGATCAGTTGTCTGTAAGTACCTGGTTTTTTTTCTGGCTTCTCTATTCTGTTTCATTTGTCCATGTGTCCATTTTTATGCCAGTACAATGATGTTTTGATTACCATAGCTTTGCAGTATAATTTGAAATCACGTAGTGTAATACCTCCATTTTTATTTTTTAGTGCTATTTTTAAAATAGTCACTACATTTGCTGCTAAAGCCAGTGAATTTTGATCATATGTGTAAAAAGAAGTGGAGTCAGCTAATGATAAATAAAGAGCATCTGGAGCTTCTGATTTCTTATGCAATCAACAATATTTTGAACTTTTCAAGAAAAAAAAGCAACTGTATGAAATGATTATATAATTACCATAAGATCTTTGTGTTCTCTTTATTAGACTTTGTATAATATGTATACATACTTAAACATAATTATATCCTTTCTTTCTTTTTTTTTGTACTCAATCAACAAGGATGTTTGTTTAGCTCCTCAATTAGACTTTAACTATTCATGACCAGGAAATAGAACTTACTTTTCTGTGTTCTCCATAGTTCTAATTGGGTTAAAATATACTCAAACTTGGATACATATTGATTGGCTAATTATCCTGTACCATTGTCAGTGCCCTTAGATTTGGAAAAAAATAATATTATGTAAGTCCTGTTAGTACTTTTAGTACCACCTTAAAACTGTAATGCATTGAAAAATAATTTATGAAACAGTTTCAATATATTCTCTTACTCGAACCTCACAATTTCTGAGTTTTTTGGAAATGTTAGTATATAAACATATGATATGCACATATTATAATTTCATGCAATTACATCTAAATAATCTTAACTTTACTACCAACTTGTGGGATATTAATAAAACAAGTTATACTGAATATCTATTGTGGATTAAAGAGACTTGAGGATATCACAATTTAATGATTTAAGACTTTTTGGTGGCTGACTTAGGAAGAGAAACCAGAATTCCTACTTGGCAGCATCAGGAGAATCTACAGGCTAAAATTTTCTTTGCAGAGATTTTCTCCAGATGGTTTCATTCTAACTTTATGCTGCAGTGTACTGGAAAGAAAACAACATATGGCTTAACGTATATGGGTTATTGCAAGAGCTTCCTAGTTTAGCTCTCTGTCCTGAAGCTCACCCTATAATCTCTTCTGCACAGTGTTCTTACCCATCTATGCACCAGTTAATACAAAAAATTGATATATTATAATCCAAATTATCCTTTAAGTCCTAACTGCTCAACTCTAATTTTATCTTTATGATGATTTCTTCAACTGTATATTGATTACTTTCTTCTCTAAATTTCTGTGACAATCTCTCCTTGACCACACTCCATGTGTACTTTAAGTTCCTAAAAGGCAGTCTATTGCATATTTTATAGTCCTCTTTATGTTTAGCATAGCACACTTTAATATTTGTTAAGTGAATAAAGATCATTCTAGTTATAACAGNAAATTTTCTTTGCAGAGATTTTCTCCAGATGGTTTCATTCTAACTTTATGCTGCAGTGTACTGGAAAGAAAACAACATATGGCTTAACGTATATGGGTTATTGCAAGAGCTTCCTAGTTTAGCTCTCTGTCCTGAAGCTCACCCTATAATCTCTTCTGCACAGTGTTCTTACCCATCTATGCACCAGTTAATACAAAAAATTGATATATTATAATCCAAATTATCCTTTAAGTCCTAACTGCTCAACTCTAATTTTATCTTTATGATGATTTCTTCAACTGTATATTGATTACTTTCTTCTCTAAATTTCTGTGACAATCTCTCCTTGACCACACTCCATGTGTACTTTAAGTTCCTAAAAGGCAGTCTATTGCATATTTTATAGTCCTCTTTATGTTTAGCATAGCACACTTTAATATTTGTTAAGTGAATAAAGATCATTCTAGTTATAACAGTGTCCAAATTTCCTGAGAATTTGAGACAAATAAAAAATATTTTTGTATTAGTCAATGCATGTTTAGCATAGCACACTTTAATATTTGTTAAGTGAATAAAGATCATTCTAGTTATAACAGAGTCCAAATTCCCTGAGAATTTGAGACAAATAAAAAATATTTTTGTATTAGTCGATGTTCTTCAGAAAGAATCAATAGGTTATATCTTCAGAAAGAATCAATAGGTTATATAACTATATCTGTCAATTGATCTGTTAAGGGAATTGAGATCTGTTAAGGGAATTGAGATCTATTAAGGAAATTGTCTGACATGGTTATGGAGGTTGAAAAGTCTCATGACAGGTTATCTGCAAGCTGGAGACCCTGGTATGCTGGTAGCGTGACTCAATCCAAATCTGAAAACCTCAGAACCAGGGAAGCTGATAGTATGATTCTCAGTTTGAGGCTAAAGGCCTGACAACCTGGGGACTTGCTGGGGACCTGCTGATGTAAATTCTTTTTCCAAAAGCCAAAGAGCCAGGGGTTCTGATGTCCATGGAAAGGAGGATTCCCCAGCTCCAGGAGAGAGAGAGGAAATTGTTTTTCTTCTACCTTTTTTGTTTTATCAAGGCCCACTACTGGTTTGATGGTGCCCACCAACACTGAGGTGGGTCTTCTCCACTCAGTCCATGAAACACCATCACAAACACACGAAGAAGTAATGCATTACCAGCTGTCTATGTATTTCTCAATTTGATCAAGTTGACACATAAAATTAACCATAACACTTATTAAGGTCTATGGTAGTATTTCCTAATTATTAATGTCTTCCAAAATAAACTGGGGAGTTTTTAAATACCTGTCTTGTTACCTGAAGATTCTGATTCAATGTGTCTGGAAGAAGTCATGAATTTTATGGTATTGTTTTAATGCTCCAAGAGAATTCTTATCTGTAGCCATGGTTGTAACTGCTTTTGTATAGGCTGACTATAAACAGACTATTCAATAATAGGCTTTGTTTATATTAATAGAAAGGTATATGCAAAATTATTATGTATTTTTCAAAGAACACTTTGCTTACATGTATCACAGCAGTTGTATCTATTTATGCTTAGTCATAATAATGAAAGATTAATCATAAAAAGCCTCCTGATATAACGAGTTTATCTTCATCAAATCTCTTCGTGCAGTTATGATAGTTCAGTGAGTATAATGAAAAGAAACTTAAAATCCTATACCAAGAACAATAAAGAAACCTAAAAACCACTTGATGATTAATTGACTTAAAGTCAATTTTACGTAAGTTTTCAGAATATTGTTATTTGTAGTCATTTTCTAAATTCTTACCATAGAATAAAAGGGAGAATATTCTTGAACCAACAAATATTTTCTTGTCTTGTAGGTTTTTATTTTGAAAAAAGAGTAATATAAAAATAATATCTTTCACAGGTCTTTGCAGAACTGTCTGTTCCACAAGAAGAATCATGTCCTAAAATATGACAACTATATGTAATAAATGTTTATACAAAGTGGTTAACCTATACGAAATGGAAACTAGTTCTATTCCTGACTGCACTAGGTAGTGTCCCTTCTCATCTATTTAATTTCAGTAAGCTATATTTAATATGTTTTGCTGAAAGATAAAAAATAAATAAATAAAACCCTGAATATTTACCATAATAAGAATCTTCTTAATTTCACTATGGTGACATCAGAATAAATTATGTAAACATATTATGACTGAGAAGACTCAGAGTGCCACAAAGTTAAATATTAACTTATTTATTTTTTTAGCTTGGAAGAATGCTCAGTCACATCTACTAGAATACTTTTTTTTATTATTAATGCGTATTTTTGACCCAAGACAATTTTGTCTTTCTTCTTTTTTTTTTTTTTTTTTTTTTTTTT
>NW_007729901.1:73510-74973 GCF_000696425.1 Galeopterus variegatus
CATTTTTCATATTAATATATACAAATGGCCAACAAACACATGAAAAAATGCTCAACATCCCGCAGCATCAGAAAAAATGCAAATGAAAACCACACTGAGATATCATCTCACCCAAATAAGCCTGGGTATTATCAAAAGACAGAGAATAACAAGTGCTGACAAGGATGTGGAGAAAGGAGAATGCTCCTACCCTGTTGGTGAGACTGTAAATTATTGCAGTCATTATGGAAAACACAATGGAGGTTCTTCAGACAACCACAGATAGAACTGCCATTTGAACTAGCAATCCTATTGCTGGTTATATACCCAAAAGAATGGAAATCATCATGTTAAAGGAATATCTGCACTCTCATGTTTATTGAAGATCTATTTACAGTAGCCAAGAGTTGGAATCAACCTAAATGTCCATTGACAGATGACTAGTTAAGGAAAATGTGGTATATATACTCACTGGAATACTACTCTGCCATAAAATGAATGAAATTCTGACATTCACAGCAACATGATGAACTTAGAAAAATTGTATTAATAAGCCAAACACAGAAAGAGAAATACCATGTCCTTACTCATAAGTGGGAGCTAAAATAAAGAAAGAAAGTATAACAATAATACATTAAACTTTTGAAAAAAGAGAGAGAGAGAGAGAACAGAACTGTGGATATTAGAGGTGGGAAAGGGGGAAGGGGAGAGGAGTTGGTGAGAAACTAGTTAAGGGTCACAAAGACTGATTACATTTTGTAAACATGAATATACTAATTCTGATTTCAACACCACATATTGTACACATGTATTAATGTTTAATTATGTACCCCACAAATATATATAATCAATTATCTTTCAATTAAAAAAAACAAAAAAAATATTTCTTTGAAATTATCATCAGAAAAAATAAAGAGCAGATTTCACAGCAAAAAAGATAGCAGAACTATCTTTTCTGTCTTCTAGTAGCTTAAACCTCTCTACCTTCTTCCTTCTGTCTTGGTATAATCCTACATCACAAAAATATAATTCATAAGGTCATGCAGACTAATTCCAAATAACATCTGGAAAATAGTTTTGCCACCTATCACTAATGGGTATACTTAGGTGAAATTCAGTGGAGAGCCGCACTTTATGTGAATACCTAGATGTGTTACATGGGATACTATTAGTCCTGGCAGACAAGAAAAGAAAAAGCATTCTTACCAAGGCTGAAGGCTTTAGATTCTTTGTCCATAGTGAATAGACCTTTGTGATATCTATTTAATACCTTTTAAATTTTTGCAAGTGAGGCTTGCCTTTTTTTCGTACATGGGAATTTTTCTCTTATTGGGTTTCTTGGCTTCATCAGCATCTGTTTAAAAGCTGATATTCAAAGCAAATCAAAGGGTATTGTTAAACCACAGATTTTTATTTATTTATTTTTTTTTTGCATTCATTTACTTTTGTTAGATTTTACCTGTTTACTTAAATTGAACCTGGGG
>NW_007729901.1:75460-79215 GCF_000696425.1 Galeopterus variegatus
TGACATTCCCATAATGGTTAATTAATATGTGTGCAATGATCCAAATTTGATGGTAAATTAAATCAAGTTCAGTCTGTAACTGCTGGATTAAAATTTGCAAATATTTACATGGCTTTATGCTTGAGAAACATTTCTGAAATTCTAAATGTAAGCACATCTTCTGTTCTGATTCTTTTTTTGGTCAAAACCCTGAGTGGATCATTACTTACAAGCCATGCTGTAGTATGTTATATAACCAATAGTAAGATTCAGGTATAGAAATTAGAATTGGCCAAGGATGTGGTTCTGCAAATATATGTTCACAAAACGTGATGAAGTTTCAACAATGATTTAGTTAGGATTTTCTAACTGGCTAACAGTAATTTATATTCCCACCTCCAAAAATGCTAGAATTATCTAATATCAAAAATGTGACTGGCATTAATAAGTTAGGTAGTACAAAATTCTTGGGACCCAAGCATCAGTCAGTCAGTTTCAGAATTTGTGAATTAGGTACCATCAGGGTTTGTCTGAAGTCTCCCAACTTAATGAAGACAAAGCAATCAGCTGCCAGAATGATAATTTATACTTACTGTCATGCCACTAATGTCTTTTAGGACAATTCTGTTAGGTCCATAGTGTTCCTACATACAAAAATAAGCTTTGATATTTTAATAGAGTAAAACCATAAAGTGAAGATTTATTGTTGAAAATGTAGCATTTATCTCACTGAATGAATAGGCTGAGGGAAAAAAATGATAGAAGAAAACAGTATTAATGGTATAGAATTAAATCATGGATTAGCTCTGGATTACTAATATACTTAAACCTTGAAAGTATATAAGATTTTGAGTTTGAAAGCATCCTAACATCATGGGATTATATTATTTGGAGTTGGAAGAGAGTATATCCTTTCCAGTGGCAATAACAATAATAATGAAGCTGCAATAAATGATAGGAATGATGATGCTGAAAAACGAACAGGTTTTCACCAAGTCCAAAATCATTGTCTTCATATGTCTTTAGTACTTACTATTAAATATCAGGATAACTAACTATTTAATAACACAAGAAGATAAATGATAGGAATGATGATGCTGAAAAACGAACAGGTTTTCACCAAGTCCAAAATCATTGCCTTCATATGTCTTTAGTACTTACTATTAAATATCAGGATAACTAACTATTTAATAACACGAGAAATAACCTTTTTGGATTCATGTATAAACATTAAGCTTCTTAAACATCTCAGGGTAACACTAATCTGAAGCATTTCAAAACTAATCATAGTGGGAGTGTAAAACTTTGAAAATTCATACATACATGTATGATATGTGTCTGAGACTGTGAATGAAATTCCCATAAAATTTATTTTATTGAAATTCTACATTCTGTGACAGCTACATTTTAATATCTAGAATGAAAGATTCTTTCAATATTGTAATTACCAGTGAAAACTAAGGCATGATAATTGTATTAGAAAATCATACTTAATTGGTTATAACACTTGCAAAGATAAAAGCATTCTTCAAAGCATAAGTTCAGGATCGATAATCTAAAACCAGTTTACATCAACCAAGTAGTCATTATGCTTCTAGCATTCACTGTTCTTTTAGATTTTCTGTCCAAATTTGTAATAGCAGTAGGATTAGCTTACTCAAAAAAACACTACAAAGTCGAACTTGATTTTAGTGATACAAGTAATAAATACTTTGAGTATACATCTTTTTAAAAACCCATTATTACATGCCATAATAATGCCACTTTAGCTAAAATTGCATTTTTAAAATATAAGCAACATATTAATAAGTTATTGTTATTATTTTCGGTCTCTTTATTTTGGAGGTGATTAACAGAAAGGCTACATGATTTGCTCTAGGACTCACAAAATAGTCAAAGTGGTGCTTAAAGTAGTCAGCAATACTACATCATCCTGTGTGAAATATATTTTTATAGAAGGAACATGCTATGCTCAGTTCAAGCTTTTGCATAATGAGGACTTGCCATGTCCATGGGCATGTTTATTTGGGATGACAAGCTTAAATTAAACCATCACATATTCTTCAATAGCTTTCCATTTGGAATAGGTTCAATAGCCACCCAGAAAGCTACCATACATATCTAGAGTGGCATATATACCACTGCACACACAGTGGACTCTAACAGGATAAGAATATCACAGTGCTGCTTCAATAGGTCATCAGTGAAGCATATAATGGAAAAGCAGTAGGACTGATCCACAGTTACAAAAATAGAGTGATAAAATAATTTAGACCAACTTAGTTCCTAAAAGTGTTTAGAAATGGGCTTCATGTCCTTTGGATACATTTATTTTCAGGCTTTTCAATTGAATAGCACAAAATCTTAGCTATGAAAGTGCTGCTTTCAAAATATACCATAGAGTGCAATGGTTCATAGCTCAGACTGCAGTGAAGCAGAATTTAGTCTGAATCCTAATGGTGGCTTATAATCTGCATGTTTGGCCAAGTTACTTAAACTTCATAAATCTTCATTTCTTTATAGATAAATTTAGGATACTAATAATACTAATTTCACAGAAGGGTTCTAAGACTTAAGTGAGGTTATTAATATAAAGTACTTAGCACAATATCTAGAAAACAGTAAGTGTTGAATAAATACTACATATTTTTAAGATAACCATCTTAAAAATGGTTAGCATAAAAGAAGTTCACAGCTGACAGAGTGACAAAACAAACACAATGATACTTACTAAACTCAATCTTCTCACTCCAGTAATGTTACGTAAGGTCCTACCTCTCATAATAGAAACAAGTAAACCACAGGCTATTTTCAATCATTTTCCATTTACATAAATTTCCACAGTCTATCAAGTAAAATGTGTGGTGACTTATGCATAAATATTTCCAGGAAAACCACATTAACTTCATTGTGGGGATTGCTCTCGATGATTAACTTATGGACCATTTGTATTGAGTAATTTAACAATATCAATTTAGTTCTTCATATGATAAATAAATACATACTCATTTATTTCAAAATCCAAATGAAATATCCAAAATTATATCAAATATTGCTTTGGAAATTAGATTTGGTTTACTTATGTTTTAAGTTGTTAAAAGTATTATTGTTCTACACCAAATTTCTTTTTCCAAATTTCTATGTAAGTACACACAGTAAAAATGCATTCCAAGTAATGCCCTATGTTAATAAAGAAAATGAATTAGTGATAATCAAGAAATCAAGTTTGAGTAAAGTTGTGCCACCCGTTACAATGTATTTGGTGGCTATAACAAAAATTGTTGTTGTAAGACTTTAGAAATTAGGCATTTTTTTAGAAATGTGAATTATAAGTCTTGAATTATAACATTATTCTTAACTTATGTTTCGTAATAAGAAGCCAGTTGCAACATTCATTTCTAGATAGATATTTCTGGTAGAATACAATATGAACAGCTGTAATTTTGCTTGAAAACTGTTACTAATTTGGGAATATATATTAGAGTAAGCTGTCTTTGAAAAGGTAGGCCTTATAGTTATTATGAGACAGGATGATGCATTTTGATGAAAATAATTTAAATTGATAAATTACCTAATCTAGTTTAATTGGCTTTGACTGTTAGAGATATAATACATTGGGATTTGAACTGACTCTAGACAAAAGTGAGCACAAGAATATTTATGAGGGGAGGTAGGGCATGTCAGAGACATACCCAGGCTCTCATAGGCAGTGCATGATTGGATCTGGATTTGGGATTTGAAAGAAAATTAATTTTTCTAAGAGTCTCATAATAATG
>NW_007729901.1:80168-90847 GCF_000696425.1 Galeopterus variegatus
TCTGGAATTAAATGACAGATTAATGATAATCTTTCATTCAAAGCATATATTCACCATTGGTCCATGTGTGGCCTATATTTATTTGTTTAGCTAGCAGCTTCGTAGTAAATTTTATGTAATACCTATCTACAAACCTTTCATTTAAAGCAAGAACTAGTACTCTGAAAATAATTCACATCTAGTCATATCTTTCCCCATCTCTTTTCCCCGTGTCCCTCACCTCAGGTAACCTTAGTATGAATATTGTGCTCATAATCTCCTTAATGTTGCTTTTTATGTGATATTACATTTAAATGTATTCCTAAAATGTATATGTTAAATTTCTTGTTATATTCAACTTTATAAAAATGGTATCACATTGTTTGTAATAGTTTTAGACCCTTTGTGTTCACTGAAGCATTATGTTGCTGAGATTGATTCAGCATTGTTGCTTGTCAGTATAGTTCGTTGATTTTGACTACTGTAAATATTTAATGACATGAATATACCTTTGTTTATTTATTCACTCTTCTGTGGGTGAGCATGCACAGTTTCTACGATTGTGCTATTTAAGCAGTGTTATCACAAACATTCCTGAATACAACTCTTGTTAAAGGACGTGTTTTTGGAATAAGGAAAATGGAGTTTTTATAGACTCGGTGATTTCTTGAATAATGAACTTAATCTGTAAATGAAACAAGAATTATGGACTCAGGTCTCTTTTAAATATATAGTTATCAACAAGAAGGTGAAAGCACCAATATGTGCTTAGATGATTTGGTCCCACTTATTTCTTAGCTTCACCTAGTGCCATTCTTTACTGTGCATTATACTCCAGAAATAATGATCTTCCTTCAGTTGCTTTCTGCCTGAGCACTTTGGCGCCTGTAAATTCCCTTTCTTTAGGTTATCCTTCTTTCTTTCTGTTTTAATTCCCTTTTCATCTTCTCTGGAAGATTATGCAAACCTGAAATGAAATTACTTAACTCGGATAATGTGCAACTAACTGTACGTTGTATCATTCTAAAAAGCTGTGAAAGGAATTTAAACAGGAAATGTGTAAGATGCAAATCTTGTATCAGTTTCTACAGGTTAGAACTATGAAATAATTAAGATCAAATACCTGAAGTGACATAATTCTTTTTTTATTTTTATTTTTATTGATTTTAAATATTCATGGATCACAGAGCTGACTGTCAGTACCTGTGCCCAAGATGTGGTGAGCAAATCAATGCTCTCAGCATGCCCACCATCTCAAATTGCAGTTATTCCCCATGTCTCCCACCCAGCCTCTCCTGATGCCCCTTTCCCTCCACCACCCCAGCAGTCCTAGGTCTGTTCTCTCCCTCTTCAAGTTCAACACACTACTGTGGTCTTTCTTTCCTTCCTACTGTCTTAGTTCCCACTTATGAGTGAAGTGTGGTATTTTTCCCTCTATGATTTCCATTCCTTTGGGCATATACCTAGAAATGGGATTGCTGGGTCCTGTGATCTATCTGTAGTGGTTTGAGAAATCTCCATACTATTTTCCCTAGTGGCTGTACTAATTTACAGTCCCACCAACAGTGTAGGAGGTTTCCTCTTTCTTCACATCCTCACCAGCATTTGTTATCCTCAGTCTTTTTGATTATAGCCAGTCTAACTGGGGTGAGATGATATCTCAGTGTGGTTTCGATTTGCATTTCCCTGATGATTAGTGATGTTGAGCAGTTTTTCAAGAACCTGTTGGCCATTTGTGTGTCTTCCTTTGAAAAATGTCTCTTTAGCTCCTTTGACTACTTTTTAAGCCTAGTGTATATACTTCCCTATTTTCCCCTAATGTTTACAATAAACCACCATCAACAGTGGTAAAAGCTTGTTGTATTTTTTTCCTTATCACACACTAACTCCTAAACTTCTACTTTATATAAAACACTATGCCAAATAATTAAATAACTATTTAATAATTATTTTCAAATAATTAAACCCACTAAATATTGACTTTCCCCAGCCTTGGATTCCTCTGATCTTTTACAGCTTGTTGCAACTCTTTTTCCCAAGACTTCTGCCTTATGCATATCTTCCTATGCCCAACCTATATTCCTTGACCTTGAGTGCTTTTATTGCTTTTTAAATTTAAGGGTGCCTGAAGGTTGAGACTTCAGCTTTTTGCTCTTCTTTATGTAGATTCTGTTTAGTCACTGTCTCTTGAATAAATTATCCAATTCAGTGATCATATCTGAGTTGGTGACTCTTAAATCTATATATCCAGCATTGCCATCATCTTTCCTGAGTATAAGGTGGACAAGTTCAACTGCATGCTGAGAATTCACAATAGGACAAACCAGTGTTACCTAAACCGAAAGATAATTGGCACTGCATGACATTATATTGTAGAATAAACATACTTTTCTTTAAGCTTTGTCTCCTGTCAAATTTAGCATATTTCTTTCAGCAAAGCTTACGATAAGAGTTATTTGATAAGACTCTTGACTTGAAACACTGAAATTATGTGACCTTTCTAATTCCAAGTTTTCTCAGCTGAAAATGAGTATAATAATAAGACCTATCTCAGAGTGTTACTCTAAGGATTAAGTGATATTAAGCATCCAAAGTACTTAGCACAGTGCCTAACATTTAATAAGCCCTTTTGGTTGTTATAGTATCATACTCCAGAATGTGATGCCTTAGTATTTGAATATGTATTTCTTTAAAAGATTTATAGTATTATTGAAATTCCAGTAAAAAAATATCTATGACGTATTTTTAAGTTTGGCAAAGTATATCGAAATAAGTGAGATTAGCCAGGCAAATTCTGAAAAATGATGATAGGAACATAATACAATATGTTCTTGTAGCTGCTTTTATAGTTTAGTTTTATATCTTATAAATACTTATTTGTGCAATAAGAAAAAAGTTTTCTGAATAAAATAAATAATGGCAGAGATCACAAAAATCTATATATTCACTGGACTACAAAGAAAATTTAAAATTTTATCCATAAAAAGTTAAAAACAAGTTGAAAAGGTAAACCATTCCACAATCAGGAAATATTTCCTTCCAATATTTTAGATACTATATCAACAGCATATAAGAGTGGCTTTTTTATTTTTTATTTTTTTAGCAACATCACCAGTATTGAATATGGCTACTAAAAACAAAACAAGCAAACAAAAAAACACTTTTAGCAGATGGTATCTTTTAAAGGTTCATTGTTGAAAAGTAGTTTGAGAAAAGATTGCTTCATGTCCAATTATGTTCTTATTTGCCAAGATATCTAAAGAAGGTTGAACAAGTTAGAGACAAAAATGCTCTATCTTTTGCCAGATTAGAATAGAGCCATGACAAAAGAGCTGGGTATTCTAACATGGCCCGGAAGTTAACTTCATCTTGTAAACTAACATAATATTAATGCTACTACTCTTAAAAAGCTCCATTAACTTAGAGAAACATAGAAGCTCAGTAGAGAGAGCCTGACTGTGATCAGTGTTGCTGTTTATAGAAAAAGAACTCAAGGGGATTCAGAAAAGGCACACGTGTGAAAATAAAATAAAATATGACTGTCACGTATCAGTTGTTGGGAAACGGCTAACATTTTCATATTTATGCACAATCAGGGCTTTCTAAGCAAAAATTACTGGCAACCAGGACTAAAGGATATTTGAATAGTAAACATGCCTTGGAAATTGGAGACCTGGAGAGTGATTTATAGATCTATATCCCCTGAAGCCATTTATTTACATTCCAAAGGGCTGTAAAGGCACCTAGATACCTTTGCCTTTTCCTTGAGAGAATTTGTTTAGTTAGAAACAATATCTTTTCCTCTCTCTGAAGTGGAAGAGGGGCTGCTGTGCAGCAGTTTCTACATAAGCTGCAAAATTTGTAATCTTAAGGTTCCTCT
The DNA here is from genome assembly GCF_000696425.1 of Galeopterus variegatus. Taxonomy (NCBI): domain Eukaryota; kingdom Metazoa; phylum Chordata; class Mammalia; order Dermoptera; family Cynocephalidae; genus Galeopterus; species Galeopterus variegatus. Next base: position 84,028 of record NW_007729901.1, read on the forward strand.
CCCATCCTAGAATCTACCTTTCTACATGCAGGGTCCATCTTTCCTCATCACATCACCTTGAGGAAGAGAAGAGAGCATGGAAAACTTGTGGGTTGCTGCTGTAAACATAATGGGACTGCCCTCTATTTCAGAAACCTCATGTTTGCTTTCAAGTACATGTTAAAAACTTACCATCTGTTTGTGTCATCTGTGGATGTTAAAAGGTAACATGGATGCAAAGTGGAGAGTTTGATTCTCTTTCTTGTTAATAAATGTTGTTCCAACTTATTATTCTATTCTTACTGTTACAGAGTGTGTAAATAGTACTAGTTATTTGTATGGTACTGTGGGCTCTTTGGGCCTCACCTGTCTTTAGAGTTCCTAAAGACAGAGCTTTTAGAGAGGGGAATTGCCAGCAAATGTGGAGTCAAATGAGACCAAAAAGGAAAACAGAAGCAATAACAATACTTGTGGGGCTTTAGGCCATCATACTTAGCAACACCCGGAGAGGCTGAATTTGCAAGGTCCACAGAGGAATCACTCCCAAATTGAGTTTAAAATCCATTTAAGGTTGAGTCAAGAGATAAGGGCAAGTTTATTACAAGGAGTTTTTTCAACAATGCAAAATCCACTCACTCTGTAGGATTGACCTTTATTCTGAGAATTGTTTCCTACTTTTTGGAGTTGATACCTTCTTTTAAACAATAATGATAATGGCAGATTATATTGTATTTGTTAATTCATTACATGGTCAGTGAAATGTCCATTATTGTTATTGTTTTGAAGTTGTATTGACAATGAAAGCATGAAGTCTTGCAACCACTGCCCTAAATGATTTATTTGTATTGCTGACTTGCCTTGATACCTACAGTTCTAGCAGCAGCCTTAGATTTAAATAGGTGCCTTGCATTAGGGTGTATTAGGATGAACCCCAGGTTTGAATAAATCAAAGAAATGTGAAATACAAGCAATTAAACTGTTGTTAAAGTAGAAATGTTTCATTTTATTAATGTCTACATAACTATTTAAGTATCTTCTAAGAGATGAAAGACATGAAAAGTTTTAAATAAATGTACCATCAAGGTAAATCAAATTCCTTCTTCTGTGAGTTTCTTCTTAAAAGGTATTACCCATTTCCTCCTGGAATTGCAAAACCCATTTAAACAGACATTATTATTGCCGAGCATAGTTTCATGAAGGTTCGTTAGAAAGCTGAAAGGCAGAAGCCAGAGTGTTCAGGAACTTAACTTTTTAAAGGTGATTAGACTTCATCTTTATGGCAGTGTGAAATACTTGAAGAATTTTACTTATGCGGCTGTGTAATAAAATCATGTATATGAATATTTATAGATGATTCCCTCTGGCTGCTGAGAAGAAAATAAATTGTTGGAAGGAGGCAAGAGTGGAGAACAAAAGACAAGTAAGAAAATTCCTGCAAAAGTGAGAGAAATAAATGGCAGCAAAAGTAGGGTGGAATCAGTTTTGGGATCAGCAAATATTAGTAATTGGTTGAAATTGTTGACTAGTTTCTTCAACATAACTATTTACAAAGAGGTAATCACTCTTAACATAGTAGGGATAAGTAGTTAGAAATTACTCCAACAAATAATTTAAATTATACGGTCTGGAACTGGTCATAAGAGTTCCTCATAGTTGAGGCAGGCTGAGACTGGGCATTAAGGATATAAATATAGATATAGACATATAATAACTATGTGCATTTTCCATTATTCATATAATTTTGTAAACAATGATAATTGGAAATACTGTATAATGGTCATTTTAAAAGTGAATAATGTACCATGTGTCTTTTCATATTTTGAAACTAAGTAAAGCCAAAAGGAAAGAAAAATCGGGGGAGGGGAAAACCTTCCAAAAATCCCAGTAGTCTCTGCATAATCCTTCATTTCTGCCTATCTTCTCTTCATTGTAATTAATTTACTTCAGTCAAACTCAATTAGCTAATACTGCTTTTATATTTCTCTATCACATTTTGATTTGATTTAGGATCCTTAGTATTGGGAGAAAAACAGATTGAGTTCATGCAAAAACACAGTGTATTATCTATCCCTTCCAGTTTCAGCATTTCCACTTTTATTCCTTGAACTGACTCCAATGATCGTATGTTTAGAGTTGCATTTATAACCTTCTCTGGGGAAATTTTTTATAGTTTTGTTCTGAAGCAGGCAGCACATCAAGAAAATAGTTGCTCAAATATGTGTGAAAAGAAATTGCAGCTATGCCAGGTTTTGGGGGGGAAATGTGTGAAAGTTGTATTTCTTTAGATGGAATGTGAGTTAGGTCAACTATATTTAGGATTTCACCTGATTGTACCTATTTTATTCAGTTAAATTCTGAATTAAAGTGTTATTTGTCTGATAGATGTTTGGGTAAATTAGATTAACTCTTTATGGCCAATAAGGTCACATCTACCCCACAATGGTAAAGGCAATGTAGAAATGGTATGTAAAGATATCCTGTCTAGCACTTAATTTGCTCTCATAAGTCTAACTGAATGAAAAGAAGATTGTAATCATCCCTAGTAGTTATATACCAATGACTCAAACATGTTTACATTCTATTGTGAAATAAGAAAAATAAAATGAAATAAAAGCCTAAATTGAGAAATAGATAGGCTTGGGTTCCAGTCTGTTGGGTCAGTCACTTACTGGTAGTGAGATATTAGACTAAGAACCTGAATCCCTCTTTGCTTTACCAAAATAATCAGGAGTTTGACTGAAAACCAACACAAAACATCTTAGGCTATTAGGATAATAAATTGACTGATATAATTAAACTGAACCATGAATGAGAAAATCCAGTACCACCAGGACTTCTCTTTTTTCACTTCCCTTTACCTCTTCTTATATCATATTTCTCTTCATGGCATTTCCACTAGAAAGGACAGAACTTTTGTCTTTTGGATTTAATTGGATACATTCCAGGGAAAATCTTGGATTAAACTGGCCTAAATCAATTGTCTGCATATAAATCCAGGGAGGTGGAGTAGCATCATTAACAGCAGCCACTGGGGTGCCATAGCTGAAGTGAGGAGAGGAGCAGGTCCCCAAATAAGAGGATGCTAATCAAAGAAGGGAGAAGGGATGAGCATAGAAAAAAGTAGATGTCAAATAGGCCAAGGTTGTTGTAGAATTATAAATCAGTATGTCAATATGTAAACCTATTCTGGCATATATTAAGCACTTAATGAGTATAGATTTTCTTTTCTTTTCCTTTCCTCCTTAAGAGACGGCATAATGGCTGAAATTACTCTAACACATCTTAATTCTACTATATCTTCTATCTCTGTGGTCAAATTGGATTTATTTAATCTCTTCAAAAATCCCTTTGAAATCTAAGTGTGTTCAATAAAAAATTGGTCTCCGGTAAAGAAGGTAGCATGATGTTGTGGTAAATAAGTATACATTTTTTAGTCATAGGGAGTTGAGTTGTAACCTCACTTCTGTCATTTGCTAGCTCTAAGCTCTTGGGCAATTAATTTCTTTATAGCGCAGTTTTCTCAACTATAAAATAGGAATAAGGTAATTTTAAGAATGCAATAACGTTTATAAATTGTTTAGCAGCATGTTTGGAAACAAATAAGTAAATGATAGTAACTATATGGATAGTTCTGGAGCTCCGTTATTTTCAAAGGGTTATTTTTCCCATCTGGGAGAACCTGATTCCCTGAAGATGAACAGTAGATATTCACTGAGCATCCACTCCTTAGTGTTCTTGACCTTTAAATATTTCCTGTACAGAGATACAGACCAGTTTTGTTTCAAAAGAGAAAGCTAGAGAAACAAAGGCAATGTAAATCAATGAGAGGAACAAATGAAAACTTTCATCAGCTATTAATCCTAATTTCAATTTTTTTCATTCATATATTTTCTGACCTTGAAAAAGCCCTTAGCTTTCCTCATTTTATCTGGCCTAATATTCTCATTTGTAAATCTGAAATGAAACACTATATCTCAATATCGTAGCTTGCATGCAAAGAAATAAATGATAAAAGATACTATAAAAAGTGAAATTTTAATACTATAATTAACCTAGAATACCAGGTTGTTGAAAAGGACATATGGCATACTGAATATTTTTATTACTTGTATGTATCAAAGTAGGAATTAAATATTTTAATGAATCTGAAAGTTTTTAGATCTACTAATTTTAAAAATAAACAAATTATTTTAACAGTGAGGAAAACACCCTCTGCCATATTGTCATCTCTTAAATATAACCTTATAACAAGTACAGTCATGAGCATGCTCTGTCCCCCACATTGGGTGAGGCATATTTAGAAAATAACAAAGATATGTGTTACTTGATTTTGTGAGGCTTACATTCTGTTGGAAAGACGATATTACAGAGAATACTATGTGTCAGTGGCTGAGGCAGCCATGGGAGTGCACTGCTTAGATCTTTCTTGAGAGACCTTGCTGAAAGTACAGTTAACTTACAGCTTGCCCTGCAATGTTCATGCTAAAGCTATTCTCTCCTCAGGCTCCATCCCCCTTATGGCTGCGTGTGATGGAGCTACTCCACTCCACTATTACCTCATGTGTTACTCATCTAATGGGTGAGTTTTACTCTGGGGTTCCCCATCGGTCAGGTCAAGGCTTTCTCAGAACTTCACTACAGTGTGAGTTTCTTCTTACCCATTCCTTTCTTCTCCTTCTTTCCTTTTGCAGGTGTCAAACCTACATTGAGGTCTGATGGCCCCTTTCATTCCTTCTGCTCCTTCGTCCTTTACTATTTACAGGCATTTCATCCAATAAATATTTTGCATGACTAATTTCATCTTGATGTCTGTTTCTCAAAGGACATGCACTGATATAGTTTCCAAATGAGTATAAAAATCAATGGTTCTATAATCAGGGTTCTAGTTATATGGGGCTACTCAAATCATAATGAGGTCCTCCAGTTATTTTCAAAAAGCCTAAAGAAAACCATAAGTTTATCCTGACTAGTTCTGCATAAATTATTTACTGGTTACAATTTGTTTGCAAGAAAAATGAAATAAAAACTGAAGTAGTCAATATTTGGTGTTTCTTTCTTTGTCCACAATCCTGTTTTTGGAATGGATTTGCACTCTCACCTCCATGACAACTTACGCCAGTGACAAATGATTGTACCAAGGACCCCTCCAGTTACTGGAAAGATCTTTCCTTTTGCAGGTGTCAAACCTACATTGAGGTCTGATGGCCCCTTTCATTCCTTCTGCTCCTTCTTCCTTTACTATTTACAGGCATTTCATCCAATAAATATTTTGCATGACTAATTTCATCTTGATGTCTGTTTCTCAAAGGACATGCACTGATAAAGTTTCCAAATGAGTATAAAAATCAATGATTCTATAATCAGGGTTCTAGTTATATGGGGCTACTCAAATCATAATGAGGTCCTCCAGTTATTAGTACAGATAAGAAGTAATGAAATTTTGGCAAGAGTGGTAAGCTTGAGAAAGCCACATAGCTTTGCTAAAAAAAATAAGTTAATAATTGTTCTTTTAATATCCAGCCCTCACTTTTTAAACATTCTTTCTCACTGTTTTTCTCTTTCTCACTCTGAGCAGCCTGTCACTCAGAGTCCCTATGCTTTCCACTTTTTGTTTTACCTAATATAAGCCCTTCACTACAGTGTGAATAGATTTGCATAAATACCTACTTCCCAAGATTATTAATATTTTAATCTTATCAAAATTCCCTGTAAAGAATGTGAAATATCAGTGATCAAGCCAAAGGAGGTATGCTCTGGCATATGAGAAAAGAGTCTTTACTTCCCCTTTAAAATTAAACCATAGACATCCTGCCAACTTTGCTTATACACAAGGTTACCCCTGGCCTGAATGTAACGTGAAAGTAGGGAACCAGAGATAAATTTGGATGTGTAGGTCAAAGACGTATATTCAGGTGTAACCATCCAAAAAAGGAAGGAAACTAATTCATTTGTTTGATAAATATTTGTTAAATACGAGCCAGGCATAGTTCAAAATGATGAGAATACAATAGTGAAAAAAAAACAGAAATTCCTGACATTGTAAATTTTACATTTGAGGAGAGAGACATGAAACAGAAAATATATTAATAAGTAATTAATGCCTACATTTATAAATACATAAATGATTTCATTTGAAATTGCTAAGTGTGATGTGGAGCAGGGACAGAGGGAATGGAAGGACTGGACAGTGGGAAAAAATTGTAATTTAAAATAATCAGGAAGCACCATTAAGGAGGCAACATTTGAGCAGACTTGAATGGGGTATGGGCATGAACCATGTAAAAATCTAGAAAAAATGTATTCCAGCAGAAAGTGCGTCAGTGTTGCCACCACAGTGATAGCTGGAAAGAGGTGAAGTGAACAGAATAGTCCCTATTGCTGCAGCTGGTCATAAAATTATCATTGATATTCATCACTTTTTTTCTCCATCACACATTCTATGTTGTCTTCACCTCAGTCCAGCACCACAGCTGGCCTGGGTTGCATTTATGCCTACTGGTGTGACCTTCCCCTAGATCGTCATCCCCAAGGATTTGAATCTTTAATTGCCCTGCTCTCTTGGGCTGTTTACCATTATTACAGGGTGAATCCCTGTATTCCAGGCATAATCCTACCTCCTCTCATTGCATAGGAGCAAGCCTAGCTCCTGATGATGAGTAGAAGCAATTGACCTCCCCTCCTGCTCATACAGTTAGTATCAGTGGCACGAAGAGACCAGAGAGGCCAGCAGATAGGTGCAGCTTTGAGTTCGGGGGGGGGGGGGGGGGGGTCTTTTTTATGTATCCTAGCTGAATTGCTCCTGCTGAAAACTACCACTTCTAACCAAGAATGGAAGAACAAA
>NW_007729901.1:91766-124185 GCF_000696425.1 Galeopterus variegatus
GGGGGGGGGGGGGGGGGGGGGGGGGGGGGTCCTTATTATGTATCCTAGCTGAATTGCTCCTGCTGAAAACTACCACTTCTAACCAAGAATGGAAGAACAAATTCTGTAATTGGTTCATGGAAAATAAAAGGAAAAGAGCCAATCTTATTTTCCCCTTCTGGTTCTCAGGTTCATGTATTCAATCTATAGAGGACCAAGTACCATACATCAGTTGTTAGTTCAACATGTGTACTGAGTCCTGGAAGGCAGTGCCCCAATCCGGAGAGGAATCTGATGTACTACCTGAGCCTTTAACAGACCATTCCTTTGTGCAATCTGGTCAACTGCTTTTGATTAATAGATAGGTTGTATGATAAAACTGGTGTGTCCATGGCTGTGCACCCATTATCGCCCTTTATTTTCTTTAAAATGTGTGCAATATGTTGCAGCAATATTGTGTGGAATGCCATGTTAATATATCAGCTATTCCATAAGTCCTCAATTAGTAGTGCTGTTAATAATGCTATCAGTGGGATTGTTGACAGGAAAGACAAAGCCACATCCATAGTGAGACAGAATTCAAACAAATATGAACAAATCACTGTTCCTTCTAAGAAATCATCTAATATTTAATTGCCACCAAGAAAATTACTGTCTTTAAGGAATGATGTTCTATCACTTGCTCAGCATCAGTTCATTGGGTGATAAGTTGGTCATTTAGAGGTGTCATTAACAAATCAGGGATCTGAGATAAGAGAGAGCTAATGGTGTTGAGTCCATATATATCCTCCACCTCTGCCTCCATGGTTGTTCTGTCCACTGCACCAGCACCAGGTGACTGAGGAGCAATGAGCTTACATCCATATAATGGTCATCCTATCTATCTGGAGTATTTTTAAAACTTCTTCTGCAGTACATACTTGCTACTAGCAACATGCTCTGTGGCCTTTCTCATTTATCTATCAGTACATCTTCTCTCCAGAGCTTCTTGTCTCTAATCTTCAAATCTTGTTCCTTCCAGGGCCTTAATCAATAAAAGTCATTCCCTCCTGCTGAGGAGTTCGTGATACTACTATTTTCCATGTGGTCATCAAATCTTTCTACTGAGAGACTATTCTCTTGTGACTATCATTAAGGCAACCCCTAAATATGTCTGTAATGACAGTTACAACAGCTAGAACGACATAGTGCACCTGTATAATAACCAGTCCTGATGTTTTTTTCTTTCTTTGTCTGTTGATCATATGAATTTCTTCATAAGATCATAGTTGGACTTGAAAAATCATAGGTACAGCAGAACTAGGTAACATGAGAGTTTGAACCTCCTGTGTATATAATTTACTTATGATTTCTGGAGCTCATTATGCCCAAACCAAAATATACCATTTGCCTTATAAAATGGCTACTGTGCCTATCTGACTACACAATTTAGTGGATCTGATAATGCTAAGTTCATTACGGACAACTTCAATCGCATGGTCATGTGACATTCCTGGTAAGACATTGACACTGTTGAACTTTATCTGTGCTCTCAAAAAATATCAGTGGTTAAGAAATTCCCCTACTCTTTCATGTTCCAGGAAACATGTAATCAAAAGGATCACCCTGCTTTTGCATGTTCTGAAACCCACTCTCACCTTTCCTGAATGTCCCAGATAAGAACTATCTCTAACCTTTGTTCTTATACCCATAAGAATCACATAGGAATCATTTGTCTACTTGTGTCTATTTAATCCCAAGTCCCTTCTTTTTCTTTGAGACATTCTTTCTTAATGAATGTTTCCCTATTGTAATTTCCTGAATAAACTATCTCCTTAATTGTCTGATACATTTTGTATTTTACAATATTCAGTCTTTGCTAAGGCCCTGTAGTATGCCTGAACCTGTGCTACAAGTGGCGAGTCTCTGCTGCATTCTGAAAATGTTTTATTTTTCCTATTTCAAATTATTTTTTTATTTTTAGATTGCTAGATGGTTTTGATTAAGAATGATGTCAAATTACATTTGAAATACGTTTTCTAAATCTATTGAGATGTTGGTTTTCTAATACTTATGTAATATATAGTAAGTGAAAAAAATTCTATTATTAAAGCAGTGAAGTATAAGAATATATTTTACTTCATTGTACAGATTAATCCTTTGTTATGTTATTTATTTTTATGTTCAGTGTTTTTATGTACTTGCATTCATGCATATGTTGATAATATATATTTTTTTAATCTTATGGACAGGCATGCATTGTTTAGCAATGGAGATACATTCCGAGAAATGTACTGTTTGGCAATTTCACCCTTTTGTGGACGTGACAGAGTGTGCCTACACACACAGATGGCATAGCCTACTACACACCTAGGCTATATAGTATAGCCATTATAATCTTATGGGGTCACTGTTGTATATGCATTCCATCTTTGACCAAAACTTTATGCAGCACGTGACTTTATTAGTCAACTTGGGCTGCTATAACAAGTTACATAGATTGGGTGGCTTAAACAACAAACATTTATTTTTCACAGTTCTGGAGGCTGGAAAGTCCAAGATCAAGACACTGCTAGATTTGCTGCCTGGTATGGATGGGCGCTCTTCCTGGTTTGCCTATGGCCATGTTCTCATTGTATACTCATACAGTGGAGAGAGAAAGATCTCGTTTCTTTTTCTTAAAATAATTTTTCATTCAGAATATTTTAACATTTATTTGTACATATTTGTGGTTTACAGTATGTTGTTTCAATACATGCATATACTGTGCAATGATTCACTTAGTGTACATAGCATAATTCTGTACCAATTAGTCCACCACTTCTCCCATGCCCACTACCCAGGCCTCTGGTAGCCATTATCTTACTCTCTACGTCTATGAGAACCACTTTTATTTTTTTAGATTTTACTTCTGAATTATATCAAGTGGTATTTGTCTTTTTGTACCCGACTTACTTCACTTAATGTGATAGCTTCCAATTCCATCCATGTTGCTACAAATGATAGTATATCTATATATCTATTTCCCTATTTATATGTATATGTAGCTGAGTATTATTCCATTATATATGTATACCACAGTTTTTTTTTAATCCACTCATCTATTGATGGGCATTTAGTTTGATTCCATCTCTTGGCTATTGTGAATTGTGCTGTGATGAACATGGGAGTGTAGGTGTCTTTTTGATATACTGTTTCATTTCATTTGGGTATATACCCAGGAGTGGCATAGTTGGGTCATAGGGTAGACCTATTTGTAGTTCTCTAAGGAATCTTCATACTGTTTTCCACAGTGGCTATATCAATCTACACTCTTACCAGCAATACAGGAGAGTTCCTCTTTCTCCCCATCCTCATCAGCATTTATTTTTTTCTTGTTGATAATAGTCATTCTAACTGGAGTCAGATGATATCTCATTGTGGTTTTAAGTTGCATTTCCTGAGTGATTAGTGAGGCTGAGCATTTTTCCATGTGCTTGTGGCCACTTGTATGCCTTCTTTTGAGAAATGTCTATTCAGGTCTTTTGTCCATTTTTTAATTGGTTTATTTGATTTTTTTGCTGTAAGGTTGTCTAAATTTTTCATATATTCTGGAAATTAGCCCCTTGTCCAATGCATACTTTGCAAACACTTTCTCCAATTATGTAGATTGTTTCTTCACTTTGTTGACAGCGTGCCTTGCTGTGCAGAAGCATTTTAGTTTGATGGAGTCCCATTTATCTAATTTTGCTTTAGCTGCCTGTGCCTTTGTAGTCTCACTAAAAAAAGCACTGCCCACTCCCATTTCATGTAACATTTCTCTTATACTTTCTTCTAGTAGTTTCATAGTTTCAGGCCTTAAATTTAGGTCTTTGATGCATTTTGAGTTGATTTTTGTGTATGGTGAAAGATAGGGGTCTAGTTTTAATCTTCTACATATGGATATCCAATTTTCCCATCATCATTTGTTGAAGATGGTGTCTTTTCTCCATTGTATATTGTTGGCACAGTTGTTGAAAATCAGTTGGCTACAAATGTATGAGTTTATTTCAGGGCTCTCTGTTCTATTTCATTGGTCAATTTGTCTGTTTTTATACCAGTACCATACTGTTTGGATTACTACAGCTTTATAGTACATTTTGATGTCTGAAAGTGTTTTGCCTCCAACTTTGTTCTTTTTGTTCCAGCTTGCTTTAGCTATATGAGGTCTTTTGTGGATGCATACACATTTTAAGATTTTTTTTTTCTATTTCTTTGAAGGATATCATTGGTATATTGACAGGTACTGCATTAAATGTGTCGATTGTTTTGGGTAATATGGAGATTTTGATGATGTTAATTATTCTGACCCATGAACATGAGATATTTTTCCATTAATTTGTGTCCTCTTCAATTTTTTGCAGAAATGATTTACAGTTTTCATTGTAGAGGTCTTTCACCTCCTTTGTTAAATTTACTCATAGGTATTTCATTTTTTTGGTAGCCATTGTGAATGGGATTAATTTTTGATTTCTTCTTTGGCTATTATGTTATTGGCATATAGGAAGACTATTTATTTTTGTCTGTTGATTTGTATCCTTCCACTATACTTAATTAATTTATTAATTCTAATAATTTTTTGGTGGAGTCTTTAGGGTTTTCAATTATATGATCATGTCATCTGCAAATGAGGATAGTTTGACTTCCTCTTTTCTGATTTAGATGTTCTTTATTGCTTTCTCTTGCCTTTTTGTGCTGGCTAGAACTTCCAGTACTATGTTGAGTAAGAGTGGGGAAAGTGATCTTATTCCAGATCTTAGAGGAAAAGACTCCTATTTTTGTCCATTCAGTTAGATATTAACTGTGGGCTTGTTTTATATGGTCTCTACTGTGTTGGGGTGCATTCCTTTTATACCTAGTTTATTGAGAGTTTTTATCATGAAGGGGTGAGAATTTTATCAAATACTTTTTCTACATCTACTGAAAGATCATGTTTTTTTTTTCCCTTTATTCTGTTGATGAGATGTATTACGTTTATTGATTTGCATGTGTTGAACCATCCTTGCATCCCTAGGATGAGTCCCACTTGATCATGGTGTATGATCTTTTTAATGTGTTGTTGGATTTTGTTCACTAGTATTTTGTTGAGGATCTTCTTGTCTGCATTCATTAGGTATATTTGTCTGTAGTTTTCTTTCTTTCTTGTGTCTTTTTCTGGTTTTGGTATGAGGGCAATGCTGGCCTCGTAGAATGAGTTTGGAAGCATTCCCTCCTCTTCAATGTTTTGGAAGAGTTTGAGAAGAATCGGTATTAGTTCTTTAAATGTTTAGTAGAATTCAATGATGAAGCTGTCTGGTCCTGGGGTTTTCTTTGTTAGAAGACTTTTTATTACTGTTTCATCTCATTACTCATTATTGGTCTAAGTTTTCTAGTTCTTTATGATTCAACTTTGGTAGGGTTGTATGTGTCCAGGAATTTATCCATTTCTTCTAGATTTTCCAGTTTGTTCACATATAGTTGTTCATAATAGTCTCTTATGATCCTTTGTATTTCCATGTATCAGTTATCATATCTTTTTCATTTCTGATTTTATTTGTTTGAGTCTTCTCTCCTTTTTCCTTCACTAGTGTAGCTAGAGGTTTATGATTTTGTTTATCTTTTGAAAAAAACAACCCTTGGTTTCATCAGTCTTTTACATTGTTTTATAAATCTCTAATTGATTTATTTCTGCTCTAATCTTTGTTATTTCCCTTCTACAAATTTTGGGTTTGATTTGTTCTTGTTTTTCAGGCTGCTTGAGGTGTAACGTTAGGTTGTTTATTTAGAGTCTCCTTTTTTGATGCAGGCATTTATTGCTATAGACTTCTTTCTTAGAGCTGCATTTGTTGTGTCCCATAGGTTCTGGTAAATGTGTTTTCATTTTCTTTTGTCTCTAGGAATTTTTAAAATTTACTTCTTGATTTCTTTTTTGATTCATTTTTGTTTAGGAGGATATTACTTAACTTCTATGTGTTCATACAGTTTCTAGTGTTCCTTTTGCTGTTGATTTCTAGTTTTATTCCATTGAGGTCAGAGAAAGTACTTGATATAATATCAACTTTTTAAAAAATTTGTTGAGACTTGTGTCCTAGCATATGGTTTATTCTAGAGAATGTTCCATGTACTGCTGAAAAGAGTGTGTATTCTCTAGCTGTTAGATGCAATGCTCTATAAATGTCTGTTAGGTCAATTCAGACTATAGTAGAGATTAATTCTGATGTTTTCTGGTTAATTTTCTATCTGGATGGTTTGACCTTTTCTGAAAGTGTTAAATTCCCCAACTATTTTCATGTAGGAGTCTGTCTCTCCCATTAGGTCCAATAGTAATTGCTTTATAGAACTGGGTGCTCTGGAGTTGGGTGTGTATATATTTTTAGAATTATTATATATTCTCTTGTTGAATTGATCCCTTTATAATTACATAATCACCTTCCTTGTATATTTTTACTCTCCTTGGGTTGAAGTCTATTTTATCTTATATAAATATAGCTATATCCTGTTTTAGAATTATTATATATTCTCTTGTTGAATTGATCCCTTTATAATTACATAATCACCTTCCTTATATATTTTTACTCTCCTTGGGTTGAAGTCTATTTTATCTTATATAAATATAGCTATATCCTGCTTTTTCTTTTAGTTTCCACTTGCATGAAATAACTTCTTCCATCTCTTCACTTTCAGCCAGTGTGTCTTTATTGGTTAAGTGAATTCCTTGTAGGAAGCATATTGTTGGTTCTTGTTTTATAAACCATTCAGTTACACTGTCTTTTAATTGGGGCATTTAATCCATTTACATATAGGGCTATTATTGATACATAGGGACTCATTATTGCCATTTTGCTATTTTTTTTCTGGTTGTATTGTAGATCCTTTTTCCCAGTCTTACTCTCTTCCTTTGTGATTAAGTGGCTTTCTCTAGAAGTGTATTTTGATTTCTTGCTATCGATTTTTAGTATGTCTCTTTGAAGTATTTGTATTATGGTTACCATGAGGCTGACAGAAAACATATTATAGTTATAACAAATTACTTTATGCTAATAAGAACTTAACTTTGACATCTGCAAAAAAAGAAAGAAACAAAGTCAGTTCTGTGCTTTAGAATCATCCACCCTCCCCTCCACATTTCCACTTTTTGACAGGTTCCAGTCATATCTTGTAATACTGCCTGTCTCTTGTATGGTTGTTGTATATGTTCATGTCTTATTAGGCTTGTCCTTTAGTTTTCTTAGTAAGGATGTAAGCAGTTTACTCACCACCCTTATGGCACTGGAGTATTCTGAGGTTGTCTGTGAACTTAACTTTACTAATGAGTTATGTACCTTCAAGTGTTTTCTTTCTACTCCTCAGTGTTGTCTTCTTTCAGATTGAAGAATTCCCTTTAGCATTTGTTATAAGGCTGTTCTGGGGTTGGTGAATTCTCTTAGATTTTGTTTTTCTGGGAAAGACTTTATTTCTCCTTCATATTTGAAAGTTAATTTTGCCGGATACAGAGCTCTTGGCTGACAGTCATTTCCCTTTGGCACTCTGAATATATCATCCCATTCTCTTCTGGCCTGTAGGGTTTTTACTGAGAAATCTGCTGAAAGAAGTATTAAGGCTCCTTTGAATGTTATGTGCTTCTTTTCTCTTGCTGCTTTCAGTATCCTTTCTTTTTCTTTCATTTTTTGTAATTATATTATAATGTGCCTTGGGTATTCAACCTTGGATTGAATTTGACTGGCAACCTCTGAGCTTCCTGTACCTGGATGCTGTCATCTTTCTCCATATTTGGAAAATTTTCAGTCATTATTTTCTTAAATACACCTTTCTCATCTTTTCTTTTTCCTCTCCTTTGGGTATGCCAATGACGCAGAGGTTATTTTACTTGAGGAAGTCCCATATTTGCTGCTTTTGTTTCATTTTTTCTTATTCTTTTTCTTTTTGCTTCTCTGATTAGCTAATTTTGTGCTTTATTTTTGAGCACACTGATTTCCTGTTTGATCAAGTCTGCTGTTAGAATTTTCTATGGAGTTATTTAATTCATATTATGTATTCTTTATTTCTAGAATTTTTATTGTTTTTAATTGATTCCATCCCTTTGTTACATTTCTCGTTCTGCTCCTGTATTTTTTTTTTTTTTAGACATCATTTAATTTTCCATCTGTATTTTCTTGTGACTCCCTGAACATCCTCAAGAGGCTTATTCTGAATTCTCTGTTATTTCATACATCTGCTGTTCCTCTGTATCCATCGTGGGTGCTGTTTTGTTTTCTTTGTTTGTTTCATGAAAGCATATTTATCTTTCCTTTCTTGATTTTTGTGCCTTTACTTTGATGCCTGAGCATTTGAGGAGACTGCTCCCTCTTCTAAATTTATAGGTGTTCTTTGATGGTTAACATGAGAGCTTTGTCTCTGGTCTGTGGGTTTTTTGATTTTGTTTTGTTTTTATTTTGTTTGTTTGTTTGTTTCTGTTCTGTGGTGGATTAATAGTTACCACCACCACTTAGACTTTGTACTGAAAGTAATATGCTCCCCTGTGGTTAGTTTTGGGGAAACTTTGTAGGGACCAGAACTTGGTCTCTGTGCTTGAGCTAAATTGCTGCTTTGCTTCTGATTCTCTGGGGAAGGCTTTTTGTGCTGATTGTTAATCACTTCTGGATCTGGGCGGTATGGCAATTCCTAAACAGGACTGAGTTTTTCTTGCAGGTTGCACTCCATGCAGTTCTATCCCCCTGTCTGGTTTCCACTAAGACTGGCTGCCCACACTGTGCCCAATGTTCTCCTGGCAGGGCAGTCTTTCGCCTGCACTCCAACCACTTCTGGGGGACAGGTCATGCATACATCCCTCAGGATAACTCACTGGCCTCTGGGTGGCTCCTTTCTCCAGTCAGCTGTGGCTCCTTACTCCTATGTGGGCTCAAGGGAATGTCATTAGTAGTGTTTATGGCCTGTAGGTTGGTGTGGTGCACTCCAAAGACCTCCTCTTCTCTGTAGACTCCAAGCAGGTTTATGCAAAGAGTGCCTCTGAAGCTTTTTCCGGCTTCAATCTTCGTGTGGTGTCTACTCCCTGCCTTCATATCAGGATGACTTAGAAGCAACCAGGGCTCAGAAAGGAAGGTCCCATCTCTACATCCTCTCACCGTAACCTCTCAATCCTGTACAAACTCTGCAGGTCTCTTCCCCTAGCTCCAGTGGTCCCAGGTTGGCAGTCTTCACTTTTTAATAGTTGCAAATTCATTACTTGTGTGGAGGAGCAATGCTAGGAATTGTCTATTCTGCCATCTTGATAATGTCACTGTCCCCTGTTCTCTTCCTTTTTTAATAAGAGAATTAATCCTATCATAAACGCTAGACCCTTATGACCTAATTACTTCAGCGAATTAAACATGTATTTTATAGAAAATAAGATATGTTAGTAGATTTCAAATAATTATTAGTGTTTATTTGCATATTATTTTTTAAAATTAATACATACATGTGTACATATATGCATACACATACACGAGAGTATTTCAAAAAGTTCATGGAAACTTTTGTATTATCTTTTTTTTTTTTTTTTGTCTTTTGTCTTTTTTCGTGTCCGGCAACGGATCGCAACCCTCAGTGTTGCCCCCGCACCGGACCGGGGACCAGCAACGGGATTGCAACCCTCGGTGTCGCTCCCGCGCCCCACTCAGCCAGTGAGCGGGAACCGGTCTGTATGTGGGATCCGAACCCTCGGGCGGGAGCGCCGCCGCGCTTCCCAAGCAGCGCACTTATCCAGTGCGCCACCGGGCCGGCCCTACATTTTATAGGATAGTTTCAGTTTCTGAGTCTTTATCATTGACTTTATATAGAAGCTTTCCTCTTACAAACTGCAAATGGGTGGCTTTAGCAGTGGTGGGAATGGTTGCATGGTGCTATAGTACTGACTACTATAATGGCTCACTTTGCTTTGGTCAACACTCTGTGATAACTGTGGTGTTTGGTAGGTTATTTTGAATTCACACTACAGGGACAGAATATTTTTTACTTGGAATCCCAGCTGAAAGTCTATTCCCTCATCAGAGACTGCCTTGATTAAAACATCATTGCTGGTGGCAGCAGTACAAAGTGTTGTTCTCTAGTCCTTTCACATCTGTGGTATTGTGAGGCACCAGATTCTGCTCTCTGCTGAGGGATAGGGCCAGGTGACCAAAAATGAGATGAGAAAACCAAAAGCAGAGCCAAGTTCAGATGAATAAACAGTCAAAGCGCCAACTAGCTCTGAAAAGCATTACCTAATGATGAAAACAACCTGTGAGCTAGCCAAGAGGAAGACCTAGGACAGCAAGCCACCAGCTGCATCTGGGATTTTAGTTATGAAGGAGTGTGATCTAAATGGCTATGGCTATAGGTACATGAAGAGAAAAAATGCAATGCAGGGGAGGGGGAGAGAAAAACAATGCCAATTTTGTTTTTTCTATTTCTGTGAGCACTGACTGGGCCAGGCTTGAGTAGGTTCCTAGGAGCATTAGAGAACCTGGCCTTAAGGAACTTGGAAAAATAGAAAATAGCAAAGCCAAGCCACACTGACAGGTTAATCAAGGAAAACCGTTAAAATGTATATAATCATCGTCTAGTAGCTCTTTTAGCTGTGAAAATCAGAAAACTTAAGTACAGAAAAAAATAATAAGATGACTATTATTAAAAAAATGTGTATAACTGAAACTTTGTACCTTTTGAGCAACATCATCCCATTCTCCCCTCCCCCCACCTCAAACCCTAGCAAGCACCATTCTACTACGTGCTTCTATGAGTTAGTGGCGTGGTCCACGCCATGGCAGGATCCTAAAGGAGTCAGCTTGGGCTGCCCTCTCCAAGTTGGCAAGGCCATGGGAGGGAGAGCTGTCGGCAAGGCCACAGCTACAAGCACTTGCTACACTGTAAGGATCTCTGCCTTGGCATAGTGGTACTGTTTTACTTTCTCTCTTTTGATATTTTGGTTAGCGTGGCAGTTCTCTGAATTCCCAAAAGATTATAAAAATAACACAAATAATTATGCAGTCATTGAAGTAAACATTCCCACAGAGGATCCAAGTAAATTGGACAATTCAAAATTATCCCCTTATGATAAACTGATCACACCAACATATGTTCCAAAAGCACAGTTCATGACTAAATATGAGCTGCAGCCTAATGTAAGTTGGCAAACATCATTTACTAGAGATTGTTTTAATGGCAAGAGAATGGTTGGCATTAATGAGAAATTATATGATTGGGACAAATTAAATATATGGGAATGAAACTGTAGAACCCCCTTTACTTGGTGGTGTCCAGTTTTAAATAAATCATTAAGATTAGATATTGGGATAAAAATATATGCTGTAAAATTATTAAACTGGCAAAATTAGACCTAAGAGGCAAATGTAACTGGTTTTGTGAGGGATGGTGCTGTGCACAAGGACACTTTAACATTTAGATCAAGATTACAGGGCCACAGCCAATGCAATAGTGGTACTGTTTTACTTTCTCTCTTTTGATATTTTGGTTAGCGTGGCAGTTCTCTGAATTCCCAAAAGATTATAAAAATAACACAAATAATTATGCAGTCATTGAAGTAAACATTCCCACAGAGGATCCAAGTAAATTGGACAATTCAAAATTATCCCCTTATGATAAACTGATCACACCAACATATGTTCCAAAAGCACAGTTCATGACTAAATATGAGCTGCAGCCTAATGTAAGTTGGCAAACATCATTTACTAGAGATTGTTTTAATGGCAAGAGAATGGTTGGCATTAATGAGAAATTATATGATTGGGACAAATTAAATATATGGGAATGAAACTGTAGAACCCCCTTTACTTGGTGGTGTCCAGTTTTAAATAAATCATTAAGATTAGATATTGGGATAAAAATATATGCTGTAAAATTATTAAACTGGCAAAATTAGACCTAAGAGGCAAATGTAACTGGTTTTGTGAGGGATGGTGCTGTGCACAAGGACACTTTAACATTTAGATCAAGATTATAGGGCCATAGCAAATGCATAACCTTAAAATGTGCATGATAATGCTGCTCAAATATCCACTGTTCTTTTTACATTTGGCTCCCACCCTGTTAACAGGGTGGATATTAACTACAGCTTGCTAACAGAAAAAGGTCACAAGATAACTTCAAGACAATGAAGGGATAGCGGATCTGATAACCTGATTCCAGGAAATAGAAGCACGAGTTGATCACCTAAGACATACTGACCTCTAAAAAAGTTTCCTCCCTGTTTTTTAGACTATTGATTTAAGCTTGCTGATACAATAAAAATATTGTATCAAACCCCAAACCCCCCCTGCAGAGAAAAATCTAAATAACAGGTATTGTCTCATGCTCTACTGGGCTCCAGCTGTAACATGCTGACAGCCCGCAGAGAGAGAATGTGCATATTGATGCATTGAGGTCTCTGTCTGTGTTTATTATTTTTGCCGACCCTCACTCTCCCTTTTTGGGTACCCACAACTCGACTGGAGCTGGTCTTCAGCAAGTTAGACTACTTTAGATTCCACATGTAAGTGAGATCATACCATATTAGTTCTGGATTTCTTATTCCGACTTTTAAGCAATCTTCCTACATTTTCAGAGATACTTACTTTTAAGTTGAGAGTCTTATTTCTACACTCAGAATGTTTTTTATGCTCATTTTTGCACTTTTTTATAGGATAGTTTCAGTTTCTGAGTCTTTATCATTGACTTTATATAGAAGCTTTCCTCTTACAAACTGCAAATGGGTGGCTTTAGCAGTGGTGGGAATGGTTGCATGGTGCTATAGTACTGACTACTATAATGGCTCACTTTGCTTTGGTCAACACTCTGTGATAACTGTGGTGTTTGGTAGGTTATTTTGAATTCACACTACAGGGACAGAATATTTTTTACTTGGAATCCCAGCTGAAAGTCTATTCCCTCATCAGAGACTGCCTTGATTAAAACATCATTGCTGGTGGCAGCAGTACAAAGTGTTGTTCTCTAGTCCTTTCACATCTGTGGTATTGTGAGGCACCAGATTCTGCTCTCTGCTGAGGGATAGGGCCAGGTGACCAAAAATGAGATGAGAAAACCAAAAGCAGAGCCAAGTTCAGATGAATAAACAGTCAAAGCGCCAACTAGCTCTGAAAAGCATTACCTAATGATGAAAACAACCTGTGAGCTAGCCAAGAGGAAGACCTAGGACAGCAAGCCACCAGCTGCATCTGGGATTTTAGTTATGAAGGAGTGTGATCTAAATGGCTATGGCTATAGGTACATGAAGAGAAAAAATGCAATGCAGGGGAGGGGGAGAGAAAAACAATGCCAATTTTGTTTTTTCTATTTCTGTGAGCACTGACTGGGCCAGGCTTGAGTAGGTTCCTAGGAGCATTAGAGAACCTGGCCTTAAGGAACTTGGAAAAATAGAAAATAGCAAAGCCAAGCCACACTGACAGGTTAATCAAGGAAAACCGTTAAAATGTATATAATCATCGTCTAGTAGCTCTTTTAGCTGTGAAAATCAGAAAACTTAAGTACAGAAAAAAATAATAAGATGACTATTATTAAAAAAATGAATGCAATTCATAGAATCCAAAGACATGAAGAAAAATTCAGCTGGGTTTCTAGGCATAGAAATTTGGAAACCATGAAGCAACGTTCCTTTTTTCATCTCTCGGGGCCAAATGATACTTCTCTGCTTATCATCTTACACATGGACGGGTGAAATAAGTGACTCTGGACCTTCTATCTCCTCCCACACTGCTCTGCAAACCCACATACCCCATCCTATATTTATTAATTGATGTAATTTATGAGAATTTATTAGAAAAAAGTTATATTGATTTAAAAATTCTAAGAACTCAAACTGGTTGCATGAGAATCATCTGAATGAGAAACAGAATGTCTTGAATAGCAGAAAATCTGTATTTTTAATTCACTGTAAAGAGTCACTTAGAAACCACTGTTGCAAGACTATAGGTGATATTTTTATCTGAATATTTTCAGAGGAATTGTATCATACATTTTCATCATTTTAGCATGAATATGAAAATGCTTCTCTCAGTAGAGATCAAACGACTGTTAGTTTATGCCATTGGTATATTGGGTGGTAGTAACATAGAAGAGGACCCAATGGATGCAAGACACCTGAGTTCCTCATGACACTCTTTCATGGGTGTAGAGTTTCTCATGGATGTAAACCCTTTAGAATCACCTGGTAGAGCAAGCTTTTACACTGTGGAAGTGTAAAAAAAAATACATTAATGCTAGGATACCATTAACAAAGACCTCCAATTTAATTAGATTGTCGTGGTGTCTTGTTAATGATATATTTTTAAAGTTTCACTATTGCTGAGAATTATTGTGATGGAGTACAAACATATCAAGTTCCTCTACCATTTGCTAAATCCAATTTGACCTCATTTTCCTGGCACGTACAAAACACCTGTGCAGTGAATTGTATTCATTGTTTATTCCTGAAGCCGATGGTGCATATATAGCATTTGTTGTGTTTAGCATATTAGAAGTTCTTCAATAAAATAAATGGAAAAAAAAAGACAACTGCATAATCAATATTTTAATGTATGTTTTAGGAAGCCTAATATATTTTATTTCACTTTAAAATGGACCCAACTGTACCATTCCCACTTCTCATTTGCTCTCAAAAAAGAGAGAAAGGTAATTCACATTAATACAGCAAATCGAATTTTTGGTCATTGCTTTCATTTTGTCTTAATATCCTATGATTCCAAAGGTTTGGCTGGCAGCTGGAATCTGTTGATTAATGTGCAATGCCACTAGAAATATTACCCAAATCTCATCATTTCATGGCTTTTTAAGTAAGAATAACAGTTGCAAAAGTTTAAATGTAGATAATTCCAGGCTGTCCAATATTTATCTCAGAGATGGGATTGATTCAATTCACAATCAACGGCACCTAGAATCCCCAGCAGTAACTGTGAGTCAGTAATGCAGAGATGTTTGGTATGTGTTGCCAACTGCTAGCTTAAATTCTTTTGTTCCTGGATGTTTTTATTCTCTCCCCTCCTTGCATTCCTTTCCTAAAAAATTAAAATTATCATAATGATAATCATCTCAAGCACAGGATGGATAGCATGTCGTGAGTGCTCAGTTAGTTAATTGTTATTCAATAAATAGTTTTGATGTAGATTTCTTTCATATTCAGGTTAGATTAATTTGAAATACCCAACACACTAATTGAAAGGCAATCCCCAATGCATCTTTTTTTTTTTTTTCTTTCCTCTGTCTCAAAGTTAAATGTAATCCATCAATATATATATGAAGGTACTCCAAAAAGTTTATAGAAAGGTAGAATTAAAAGATAATACAAATCTTTTCATGAACTTTTTGGAGTACCCTCATAGAAATACATACATATATATTAATTCTCCCTATATACTCTATAATTTATTAAGCACCTTCAATGTGCTAAAAGTTGGTAATGTCATCAGAGTCCCTACACCTATTTTACCAAAATTATTTTAACATAAAAAAACCCCAAAGACCTTAAATAATGTTTGCAGTTTTAATTCTCCCATTTGAAATTCTCTCACTATATTATATTTCAATTATATGAATACATTTAAGTGAATAACACATTTGTATCTGGAAAGATTTATATCAATGTGTTCGGAGTAATTATCTCTAGAAGAATGCTAAGGGTATTTTAAATGTTCTTTTGTGTTATATTTATCTTCTCATTATTCTAAAATAAATAACTAAATTATTTTTAAATACAATTACTTTTATTCAGTAACATTACTTTCACCTTAACATTGTAACTTTGTTTGATTATAACGCCACCTAAATCTGCTGTATAAAGTGATTAAACCACATAATTTTGAAATGTACAAAGTATTTAAATTTAAAGTAATTTTTAAACTAGTAGAAAATATCACATTAATCCAAGCAAGCATGCACAACTAGATAGAATATGATTTTTAGAAAATAAAAATTCCACATCTAGTTGTCAAGAACATAGCCTTATAATTTACTATATAATATACAAAGCACCTCCTTAGTGGCTAGTAGAATTCAGTACTTATTAACCTTACCAAAATTTTACTGTCTCTCTAAATGAAGAAAATTTTTAAAACTTATATAATTTCGCTTTCTTTGAACACCTAAATGTATTTTTTGAAATTCTGTTGAAAAAGTCAAAACTACTGTTTTGCAGCTTAGATTATAGATCTTGATGTTAATTTAATACGTATTATGTGAACACAACATGAGTAAATTTAATGTTCAAAGTTTGAAGGGAAATTTTTTTCTGAGTCTGAAAACAAAATGTTCAACAAAAGATTTAAAAACAATCTTATGCCTGGGTTGGAAAATATAACACCAAAGAGCTGTCACTAGACTCTTTTTTAGGGATTTGATTTTATCACATGAGTTGTACATTTGTTCCAAATTAATTGCTTTTCAATTTTTATACAATGCATGTATATTTTATGTCTCCCTTGCTTTAAGGGTTGAAAAACAATAAAAAAAGTGTAATAGACTGCTTTGGATAAGATTCAAACTTTTTGGCAGACTCCTAAGTAGCAAGAGCCAATACTTAATCAAATAGTATATTTTAGGCTCTGCTTTTTCTTTTCAAGTTTTGAACCAATGCCGTTTAACTTAACTGCCCATTCATCTCATGTATAAACTTTTATTGCTTTTTAAGTGACAATATGTTGTAAAGGAAATAGAACCTATCAGTAATCTAGATTGCCTTTTCTTAGAGTGTTTTGATTTCTAAAATTTATTTCTATTCATGTCAATATTTTTCATTGTGTCATATAAAGCAAACAGTGAGATGACTTTTTTTTTTTTTTTTTTTTTTTTTTAGCCACACTATGGACACTTTCCAAAGTCAATCTTTGAGACATTTCTCATAGTCATCTTTGAGACAATAAACATTTTGTTACAAGATTTTTTTGTCTGGAGATATATATATCCGAACACCTGCTAATTTCTATTTTCCACTTCCTTAAACCTAAGTTTTTAAACAACAGTCAAATATTTCTGTTCTAGATAGAGATATAGTATAGGCAGGTGTGAGATGAAACAGAAAAGCCTCACATATGCTTGTCAGAACTCTAACCCTTTGGTATAAAATAATGTCAGTTTTGGTATTGCAACCCCAAGGACATGAAGTCTACTGTGATTAGTCACATGGCTATCTCCTGTAGTACCCTGCTGGGATACTGTTGCCATAGTATTGAAATCCAACAAGTCTTCAAATGCTACCTCTACAATGTCAAATGATGTATTTTTTTCCCGGTAAAATTTACCTATATGCATTCCCCAAACAAATCCTGTGCCTAACTCATATCGATTATGAAATATTGCTAATTGTTTAACACAATTAGGATGGGTTATCTTTAACATGGATACAATTTTTTCTGTTTATTACATTGGTGTTGCCCATATAAAGAATGAAGAGTAAATTAAATTGGAAACATATTAGTTCAGTTTAGTGAGGAAAGTTAAAGCCTATGAATATAAGCCTATTTCTAAAGTAACTTATTGAACCCATGCATTTCTCTGTGAGGTTAAAAGTGCATTTATATAAGTTATTCAGGGAATCATGAGCATCAAATATTTATTTCTACTCAGGTCATGTGTAATATTTTTATAATTTTGTTATAATATAATTTTTTTATAATATATAAAAATATTTGTATAATTCCTATCAAAAATTTAGAATTGATAATGCTGCTTATCTTAGTATGTACTGGGCCAGTAGAATACATATGTGAAAAGATAATATATATTTTCTATAATGTATTCTCAATATTACTACACTATATAAATAAAATAAGACTTAATGTCACCAAAGGACAGCATCTGAAGCAATGTAAAAAACTGCTTCCTACAACTGCACCTGTGAAAATGATGCACCAGCTTATATATCTGTAGAGATTTAAAAACTGCTTGCCCAGGTAAATTGTGCCCAAGTTGGGTTAAATTCATTTCTTCCAAATAAATTCTAGCAAAAAACACATTTAAAAAACTTTTAAATCTTTGAAAAATTATATTGAAGATCTATCTTTTATAATGTGATGAATATTTTTACATCCTAAATATACTAAGTCAACTACAATTAAACCAAACACACAATATGCACAAAACTTTAAATTTAAATGCAGTTGATAAATGAAACCTGCCTATGAACATAAAGCACTTATAATTTACATATGCTTAAAAAATTAGAATTTACTTTCAATAGAAAATTGAGAGCAGTGTGATTTCAGCTTTTCTCTGTGAAGCTAAATGAAGCTTCACTCAACTACTGAAAAATTATTTGGATGCTTTTACATGTTTGTAGATTGATAGAGATTTTTTAAATTCTTAGATTTCTATTATTAAACAAAATTAGATACTCTTTTCTTTGAGCATATTACATATAAAATAAGTTTTAACTCTTTGGGAGTGCCTTCTACTGAATTATTTCCCAATCACTAAAGTAAAATACACAAACATACTATTTGCTAATTGATTGGTCATTGTGGCAGTCACTGGTCTCTAGGTGTTTTATGTAACCTCACAAAGAACAAGTAGCAAATATTTTAATCTCCATTTTTATATGAGGAAATTGAGATTTAGAGAATTTAAATAACTTGCACAAGGACATATAAAATATAATTGTATATGTAAGCTTTGAATCACTTGTCCTTAAAACTATCTGCTTATCTAACTCACTAATTAAAATCTTATAGCCACATTTCCCTCTCCCTCTAGCAACTACCTGTTCCTCTGATTCCACTTAAAAAGACACTTTTCCAGAGGTAATAGAAGATTTATTTTTAATTCACTCTTTTTCAAATGTTTAGTTATGAAATATTTCAAATATACAAAGAAACTTTAAGAATAACATATTAAATAAATGAATAATGTAATGTTAACATAAATGCTGATAAAACCAACACCAAGCCTAAATAACAAAACATTACGAATAAACATAAAATTCCTTATAAATACTTCCTTGATCACATTATCTTTCCTATATCTACTCCAGAGATATCTAGAATGCTGAATTTGGTATTTAATAACATGTATGCTTTTATGGTAGTTGTATAATGTGTTGATTTGTTCCTCTGGAAAGCAGACCCCAAGGCAGAATTAGAACTAAGTGTAATAGTTAAACTGGGGATAACACTTGTGAAACATAAAGGGAGAGAGAGGAAGAATAGGTTAATTACTCCAACATTGCTTTTTTTTTTTTTCTTTTTTAAAGTCACCTTAACTGTACTTATTTGACATTTGTATGTATTTTTTGGTGAGATGTCTGTTTAGATGTTTTGCACACTTCTTTTTTTTTTTTTTTTCGTAGAGCGTGGCTGGCCAGTACAGAGTTATACACATTTTAATTGGGTTTTTGTTTTCTTATTGTTGAGTTTTAAGTGTTCATTCTATATTTTGGATATAAGTCCTTTATCAGATACATGTTTTGCAAAGTTTTTCTCCCAGTCTGTGGCTTGTCTTTCCATTGTCTTAACAGACAATTGTCTTTCTGTAGTGCATAAGTTTTTAATTTTAATAAAGTCCAATTTAACAATTTTTCTTTAATGAGTAAAGGTTTTGATATTGTATCAAAAACTAGGTGAAATATCCAGGGTCATCTAGATTTTTCCCATATTGTCTCTAGAAGTTTGAGTTCATTTTACATTTTGCATCTGCAGTTTGAGTTAATATTTCTAAACGATGTGAAGTAGAAGTCTAGTTTTATGCTTTTGCACATGGAGGTCCAGTGGTTCCAGCATCATTTGTTGAAATATTATTCTTACTTCGTTTAATTGCTTTGCTCATTTGTCCAAGATCAATTGACTCTATGTGTGTGGATATATTTCTGGGCCCTTTATTCCATTCTGTTGATTTATATATCTTTCTGTTGCTATTATCATGCTGTCTGAAATACTGTAACTTTATAGTAAGTTTTACAGTATTCTAGTGCCAGTCCTCCTAATTTGTTCTTCTTCATCAGGATTGTGCTGGCTACTCTATATCTTTTTCCTTTCCATATAAACTTTAGAATGACTTTGTAAATATCCCAAAATGTGTTGATGGATTATTGGTTGGGATTGTGTTAATTTATAGATCGAGTTGGGAAGCATTGATGTCTTAACAAATTGAGTCTTCCATTATATGAACATGGAATATCTCTCTGTTTATTTAAATTTTAGGTGTTTCATCAGAGTTCTATGGTTTTCTGCATATAGATTCTGTAGACATTTTGTTAGATTTATACCTAAATAGTACATTTTGGAGTGCTATTGTAAGAGTTATGCTCCTTAAAATCTCAAATTCCAATTGTTCACTGATGGTAGATAGGGAAAAAATGACTTTGTTAACAATGATTCTTGTGCACTTATTAGTTCCAAGTGGGGGTTTTAAAAGCAATTGGGGGAATATTCTGCACATACAATCATGCTGTCACAAACATAGGCAGTTTTATCTTGCTTCTTAATTGTATACTTTTATGTTACTTTCTTATCTTACTGCATTAGCTAGGACTTCCAGCATGTTGATTAAGAGTGGTGAAAGGGGATATCTTTGCCATTTTCCAAGTCTTAGGGGAAACCATGCACTATCTCATCAGAAAGTATATTATTTGTAGGCTTTTTGTAGAGGTTCTCAACCAAGTGAAAAGTTTTCCTTCTATTACTAGTTTGCTGGAAATTACTATGAACCGTGTTGGATGTAGTCACATGCTTTTTCTTCCTCAGTTATATAAACACATGATTTTAGTTCTTTAGCAAGTTGACATGGTGGGCCTTACTGATTAATTTTCAAATGTTGAATTACCTTGCATACCTGGAATAAATCTCACTTTCTCATGGTGCATAATTCTTTGTATATATTGTTGCATATGGTATGTTAATATTTTCTTGAGAAATTATACACACACACACACACACACACGTATATATATGTTCATGAAATATATTGAGTTGTGATTTTCCTTAATTGTGTTGTCCTTATCCAATTTTAGTATTTAGATAATGCTTAATAGAATGAGATAGGAAGTGCTGCTTCTGCTTCTACTTTCTGGAAGTGGTTGTGGAGAATTAGTATAATTTCTTCCCTAAACGCTTGATAGAATTTACCATTAAAAACACAGGGGCCTGTGCTCTATTTTTTCTAATGTTGTTAATTATTGATTCAATATTTTAATAGATATTGGCCTGTTCAGATAATCTATTTCTTCTTGTGTGAATTTTGATAGTTTGAGTCTTTCAAGGAATTGGTCTATTTCATTTAGGTTGTAATATTTGTTGGTATAGAGTCGTACACAGTATTCCTTACTGTATTTTAATATCCATGGGATCAGTAGTGATAACTTCACTTTCATTTCTAATATTTGTAATTTGTGTCTTCTCTCTTTTGTTTTGGTTAGTCTAGTTTTATCAATTCTATCTTTAAAAAATAATTTATCAATACTTTTTTAAATGACAGGTTAGGTTAGGTTTTATTAATTTTCTCTATCAGTTTCCTATTTTCAATTTTATTGTTTTCTGCTCTAACTTTTATTAAATTTTTGCTGCTATTCTTATGCTCAGTTAGGTTAGGTTTTATTAATTTTCTCTATCAGTTTCCTGTTTTCAATTTTATTGTTTTCTGCTCTAACTTTTATTAAATTTTTGCTGCTATTCTTATGCTCGTTAGTTTTTCTTTCTTTAGTTTCTATAGATGGAAGCTTAGATTATTGATTTTGAGTTTTCACACTATTTTCACTGTTCTAACAAATTTGATAAGCTATATTTTAATTTTTGTTTAGCACAAAACTCTGAACTTTATACTGAGACATTTTTTACCCATTTTTAATAGAGAGTGTGTTATTTTATCTCCAAATATTTAGAGATTTTCCAGCTATCATTTCATTACTCTTTTCTAGTTTAATTTCATTGTAATCTGAGCATATTTGCATGATTTATATTCTTTTACATTTATTAAGGTGTGTTCTGTGACTCAGAATGTAATTTATTTTGATGAATTTCCATTGAGCTCAAGAAGGCTTTGTATTCTACTGTTTTTTGATGAAATATACTGTAAATGTCAGTTAGATCAAGTTGATTGATAGTATTCTTCAAGTCAACTTGACCCTTTACTAATTTTATGCTTGCTTGATCTATTAATTACATAAAAATGAGTATTGAAGTCTTCAGCTATAATAGTGCATTTTTCTACTTCTCTTTGCAAATCTATCAATTGTTGTCTCATGCATTTAGATGCTGTGTTGTTAGGTGCATGCATGTTAAGGTTTCTTATATCTTCTTGAAAACTGACTTCCTTATCATAATGCTCCTCTTTATCTCTGATAATTTTTCTAGTTCTTAAATCTGCTTCATATGTAATTAATACAGCTATTTTATGTTTCCTTTGATCAGTGCTGTTATGGCATATCTTTCCTAGTCACTTTAATTTTAACCTATCAGAATTTATTTATATTAAAATGAATTTTTTGCACATAAGATATGGTTGAGATGTTTTTATTTATCCATTCTGTCAATTTCTGTCTTTTAATTGGTTTATTTATACCATTGACATTTATAGTTCTTATTGGTGCAGTTGGATTAATAACTACCAAGTTTGTAACTGTTTTCTATTTGTTACACTTTTACACCTTCTTTGCTTTCATTTTGCCTTTTCTGATTTTAATCGAATATTTTGTATGATTCCATTTTATCTCTTTCCTTAGCATATTAATTATACTTCTCTTTCCTTTTTTAGTGTTTGCTTTAGAGTTTGCAATGTATATTTAAACTAATCTAAATTCATCTTCTAACAAGGGTATACCACTTCATGAGTAGTGAAGATATCTTTTATACTATTTCTAATTTCTTTCCCCCATCCTTTATGAAATGGATGATATTTCATTTATACATGTGCTATATCACCCAATACTTTAAACAAAAGTTATCTTTTTAGATTAATTAAGAATAAGAAAAACAAAAATTTTATTCTACATTTCTTCCTTTTTTTTCTGTACTCTTCATTTCTTTGTGAATTTCTGTTCTATATTGTTGTCATTCTCCCTTAAGAACTCTTTATCATATCAGACTGGATAGGCGTGCTGCCAATGAGTTTCTTCAGTTTTATTTGTTTGAGAAAGTCTTTATTTCTTCTCTATTTTTGAAACACAACTTTACTGGATGTAAAAATCATGTTAACATTTTGGGTTTTTTCTCAACACTTCAAATATTTTACACCACTCTCTTGTAGCTTGCATGGTTTCTTGAAAGAAGAAGTCCACTGTAATTCTTATTCTTCTTTCATCTTTCATCTGGCTTCTTTCAAGATTTTCTCTTTTTGTTTGTTTGCTTGTTTAACTTATTCTGCTCATTGTTCTTTGAGGTTCCTGGATCTGTGGTTAGGCATATGCCATTAATTTTGGAAAATTCTTGGCCCATTATTATTTTAAATGCTTTGTTTTGCTTTATTCTCCTTTTTTACCTTCTTCTGGTATCTGTTTCAATTGCTCAAATATAGTATACCTTTTGAAATTGCTCCACAGTTCTTAAATGTGCTGGTCCATTTTTTTCCCCACTTTTTTTCTTTTTACTTAACTTTGGAAAATTTCTATTAACATATCTTTAAGCATCCTGATTCTTTCCTTGGCTGTGTCCAGTCTGCAAAACAGCATTGGCTAGTAATTAGACTACATTTAGTGTTTGCTATAGCTTTAGGATGCCAAAGACTTCAAATAGCGTTAATATTCTTTCTTTTCTCTCCTCTGCTGTCTTTTGGTTACCCTGAGAACTCCTCCTTAAATATAGTCTGTGCCTTGCATTTCTTTCAGCTGTAATTCATTTTTATTATACTTGATGTAATGGTAAGAAGTAGGTCGGGAGTGGAACTGTTCTGTAATCTTATGATTAAATCTGTCTTTTAGTGTGCTTGCGTCCCTAGACTGTGTTTCCTCACAATAGCTTCTCAGCTCCCCACCACCTCCACCAGCACACACACACTGAAGTGAAACAGGAATGTTAGAAGGGAATAGATTTAGGCAAATTTCCTTCTCTCCTAGGTGGAATAAAGCTCTATCAGAGCCTTATCCCACAATGAGAAGGTCTTTGCTATGGAGAACACTCTGGGTATATATTTTTAATTGATTACTTTTTCCTCTCTCTGCCAGAGCTGTGAGAAAATTGTTCTTATTGTACCTTGAGAATCTTGTGTGTTTCCTGGAGGTAAAATGCATAAGAATGTGGGGGTCCTCTGAAGATTTTGACCCTCAGGAGTTTCTTACTCTCAACCATGTCCAAACTCAGTCTCCACAAATTTGTCTATGTTATCACTGAGGTTTTATAGCTTACGTTAGGATTTACTCTTGGTTTTGTATATGTTCTTTTGGTGTTATTTTAAATGATACTTATTTTTTTTTTATTTCCAAGTGTTCATTACTAGTATATAGAAATAAGGTTGATTTTTGTCGACGTCTATTGAACTTATGACCTGTACGCTTACTAAAATCACTAGGATATTATTTTGTAGGTTTATTGGGGTATTCTATGTAGGTAATTATGTTGGGATTAAAACGTTTTAATTGTTCCTTCCCAATCTTTTTTTTTTTTTTTTTTTTTTTTTTTTTTTTTTTTTTTTTTTTTTTTTTTTTTTAAAATATTTTGCTGGCTAGGAGTTGAATTTTAAAGTTTAATAGGGGTGGTAAGGATGTACATTCTTCTCAATCTCAAGGGGAAATATTCAGTCTTCCATCTTTTTTTTTAGATACACTTCACCAGTTTAAGTAAGTGCCTTTTAATTTCTGGATTGCTCAGAGATGTTATTCTGGATGCCAGCTGAAATTTGTCAAATAAATTTTCAAACTTTATTGAGGTGATCTTGTTTTTTGTTTTTAATTCTTTTTTAGTTTGTCAATATGTTAAATTACATTGATTAATATTTAAATGTTGAACCATGCTTGCATTCCCAGGATAACCCAAACTACTCATGATGTATTATTATTTTAATACATATCTGGGCTTGATTTGCTTATATTTTATTGAATATTTTGTGTCCATGTTTGTGAGAGATATTGTTTGCAGTTTTTACTTGTAAAGTCTAACTCTTTGATATCAGAGTAATTCTGACTTGATATGTTCAGTGGGAATATTGTCTGTCTTCTCTGCCATTTTCTGGTACAGATTATGTATAATTGGTATTCATTTTTTAATGTTTGATAGAATTCACATAAGAAAACATCTAAGCCTGGTGTTTTACTACTGAATGGGTATTAATTATAATTATACTTTCATAATAAATATAGGGCAATAGAAGTAAATTTTTTCTTCTTCTCGAGTGAGTCTTGATCATTTTTGTCTTTCAAGGAGTTAGTGCATACAATTTAATTATTGAATTTAGGACAATATACTTGTTCAAAGTGATTTTATGATCTTTTAACTTTCTGTAAGGTCTGTAGTGACTTTTTACTGTCTGTGATTTTGATAACTTCCATTTTTATTTCTTTTTTGGTTAGTCTGACTAGAGTTTTAATATTTTTATTGATTTTTTTTTTTGAAGAACTTGCTTTTAGTTACATTTATGTTTTCCATTATTATTATTTTTTGTTTTCTAATTTTACTGATTTGTCTTTAACATTTTCTTCCTTATGCTTGCTTTGGGTTTAATTTCCTTGTTTTCAAATTTCTTAAGGTAAACTTTAGATTGCTGATTTGAAGTTGACCTTTTTTAAAAAAATGTAAATATGTTATGCTACAGATTTCTGGATAAGCATTACTCTGGCTGCATCACACACATTTTCATGTATTGCTTTTTTATTTTATTCACTTCAAAATATTTTCTAATTTCTTTTGTGACTTACTCCAGGTAATTCCCATGTAACAGAAGTGTGTTAATTTCCAAATATTGTTTAATTTCCAAATATTTTTAATTTCCAAATATTGTTTAATTTCCAAATATTTTTAGATTTTCCAGGCATCTTATTCTGTTTACACTGTTATGAAAAATGCAATAGACTGGTCAACTTATAAACAATAGAAATTTGTTTCTCACAGTTCTGGAGGCTGGAAATTCAAGATCAAGGTGCCAGCAGATTCTGTGTCTAGTCACAGCCCTCTTCCATGTTGTAGACTGCCAACTTCTTGTTGTATACTCACATGGTAAAGAGCAAACAGAAGCAAGCTCTTTCAGGACTCTTATCAGGGCATTAGTCCCATTTGTGAGGGCTCTGCCCTCATGATGTAACCACCTAGGAAGGGCTCCATTTCTTAATACCCTCACATCAAGGGTTAGGATTTCAACATATAAATTTGTCAGGGAAACAAACATTCAGTCTATAGCACTAGGTAGCTTTTATTGTAGATTTCTGGCCTAAATATATTATGGGCATAACTTATACCTTGCATGATTTCAACTATTTAAAATGTTTAAGGTTTTATGGTCCTGACTAAGGTCTGTCTTAGTGAATGTACTATTTGTGCTACAAAAAAAAAAAAAAATTATAATGTGCTGTTGTTTTGTAAAGTTTTCTATAAATGACAATTAGATTACATTGGTTAATCTGATGTGCAAATGTTATATACCTCTGCTGACTTTCAAGATTTCAACTATCATGGTGGTTTTGTCTACTTATCCTTTCAGTTGAGTCAGATATCATTTCATATATTTTGCAAATATGTTATTTGACATAAACACACTTATATTTCCTTCTTGGTGAATGACCCTTTTATCATTATATGACATCCTTACTTTTCTCCTGGTAATTTCCTTTGCTCTGAAGTCTTTGTCTGAAAATAATATAGCCATTCCTGCATTCTCTTTATTATTGTTTACATGGTTTATTTCCCATTACTTTTACTTTTACTAAATCTTAGATTTGAAGTGAACCTTTTATAGATTTCAAATAATTAGGTAAATGATTAAAATCCACCTCGCCAATCTCTGTCATTAAATCAGTATGTTTAGACCATTTGTATTTAATGTAATTCTTGATATATTAGGGTTTAAACCTGCCATTTTTATTACTTATTTTATATTTATTCCATCCATTTTTTTACTGGATTGTCTTATTTTCTCCTGTCTGTGGGTTGCTTTTATTTTGCTTCATTTATAGTATTTGAAGATATTTCTTTGTATTTTTCTTATTTACTAGTTTCTCAAGCAATTATAAGATTTATATATAACTTATCGCTGTCTTTTACTGTCAACATTTTATTAGTACAATTAGGTAGTAGAGATGCCGCTATATTTGGAGTCTTCTTACCCTCCACTTTTTATGACACAGTTGTCTTTAATGTTACCTTCATATACATTGAAAATTACATCAGACAATGTTGCAATATTTATGTAATATAAAAAATGCAAGGGGTGAATTAGTCTGTTACGTTTAACCCTATATTTAGTTTTTCCATTTCACTAATTTTTCTTCACTGCTGGTGTTACAAGTTTCCTTTTGTTATTATTTCCTTTCTCTCTATAGAATTTTCTTTAGTACTTCATTTATAGCAGATCTGCTGGTGACAAATTGTGAAGTAGGTTCACTGTGCACTAGTCACAACTAATCTGAGTGTGGTGAAACAGAACATCTGCACAAAACAAGTTACATGAAGTAGATTAATTGCTTACAGATATGCAGCAAGGGATGACGAAAACCTAGAATTCATCATGAGCCAGTCTCTCAAGGCTCAGAAAAGCTGCTTGGGGTGGATGAAGTCTCAACTGTGCATGCACAACTTGCTCTGCAGCTGAAGAACCCTGGAAAGCAGCCCACACTGGGTTTTATAGCCTAGGGTCATATAAATTAGTGTACTAAACCATTGTAGGGCATTCTCTTCTTGAGGGGCCTGGAACAGAACCCAGACTGTTCTGGCCAAGCACATTCTGTAGTTATTCTTGAAAACTGCAAGTGAGAAAGAGGAAAGAATTCAGTTGGTCCAAGGCCATCAAGAGAACTATCCTGCACAAATCTCTTAGTTTTCTGTGTTTTGAGAAGTTTTTCTTTTATTTCCCTTTTGTTCCTGAAGTATGTTTCCTCTAGATATAGAATTTGAGGCTGTCAGTTGTTTTTCTCAGCACTTGAAAAATGTTGGCCAACTTTCTTCTGTCATCCATGGCTTCTAATAAAATACTCCACTGTCATTTGAATTATTTCCCCAGAGGTACCACATTACATTTCTTTGACTGCTTTCAATGTTTTTTTTCTTTGTCTTTTCTTTAGAGATGTTTGATTTTGATGTGTCAGTGTATATATTTCTGTGGATTTAGCTTCTTGATCAAATTTGAAAAGATTTCAGTCTTCATTTCTTTAAACATTTTTTCCAGCCATATACTCGCCTGAGATTTCAGTGACACAAAATACTAGATCATTTGTAATTGCCCAGAGAGTAGTGAGTCTGTGCTTTTTTTTTTTTAATTTGTGTTATCTTTGTTGTTCAAATTAGATTATTTATATTGATCATTTGTGTGCTCAGGGATCATTTTCTTTGTCATTTCCATTTTCCTAATAGGAAACTCACCTGGTGAGTTTTTAAAATCTGTTATTTTATTTCCAATTTTAATTTTCAATTTGATTTTTCTTTGTATCTTCTATTTAATTATGTAGACATTTTATTTTATCATTTGTTTCAAGGGGATTTGTAATTTCTTGTTGGAGTATTTTGCTTTGATTGCTGCTTCTCAGGTAATTTTGTCATCTGTGTCATTTCAGTGCTGACACCTGTTGATTGATCTTCTCATTTTACTTGAGATGCTCCTGGATCGTGGTATGATGAGTAATTTCTCGTGTATCAGAGACCATTTTTGTCTGTGTGTGTGTGTGTGTGTGTTTGTGTATATACACACACCTATATAAATATATAACCCTAAGTTGCTGAATGTATATATATGTATATGTGAATTTAGCAGGCAAGTATAGACTTTATATATGTAAAGTGTATTTATCAATCTGTTCCTGTTGATAATTCATGTCTTGGTCCACTTTTGCAGTCTATGATTTTAGTGAAATTAGTTTTTAAATGCTTTGCAATGTTATTCTGATAACACCCCATGTCTTACTCAATTTGTGCTGCTAGAAAAAAAATAACAAAAATAAAAACACCCAAGACTGGGTAATTTACAAAACCCAAATTTATTTCTCATAGTTCTAGAGGCTGGGGAATCCAAGATCTAAGCACTAGAAAGTTTGATGTCTGGTGAGGTCCCCAGTCTCTGTATCCAACATGGCACCTTGAACACTGTATCCCGACATGGCAGAAGTCATAGAAGGGCAAAATGAGACAAATCCTGTGTCCTCACATGGCAAAAGAGCAGAAGAGCAGAAAGGGCCTGTTATGGATTGAATTTTGTCTCTCAAAGTCCATGTGTTAGGAACTTGATGCCCACTGTGACATTGTTGTGAGGGTGGGAAATCCAATTACAGTAATTGAAAGGTGGGGCCTTGTGAGGACATGCCCTAGTTAATGGATTAACAATTTGATGGTTTAATGGTGGTCATGGACATCATTCTAAGGGCTTTAAAAAGAGGAGTGGGGAGTTAGCACTCTCTCGCTCTGACATCTGCCATGTGACACCTTAAGTCACTGAATAGAGCCACCAACAAGAACAAAGTACTTGCTAGATGTGTTCCTTGCACTTTGGACTTTCCAATCTCCAATACTGTAAGCAATAAATATTCTATTTTGTTATAAATTACCTGGTTCCAGTTATTTCTGTTATGAGCAACAGAAACAGACTAATACAGGGCCTAACTTTGTGTGAAGTCTTTTTCATAAAGGCCTTAATCCCATCATCTGTTGCTTATAACAAAATATCTAGAACTGGGTAATTTATAAGAAAATGAAATTTATTGTTTACAGTTTCATAGGCTGGGAAGTCCAAAGTCCAGGGAACACTTATGGTCAGGGCCTTGTTGACGGTGACAGTAATGCAGGGGTCTCACATGGCAAAAAATAGTGGAGCAGAGAGAGAGAGACACTCACATGCTCCTTCAAAGCCCTCAGAACCACAACCATGACCACCATTATTAACCCATTCATTAGGGCATGGTCGTCAAAATCTAATCACCTCTTCAAGGCCCCACCTTTCAGTTACCTTAATAGGATTTTCCATCCTCAACAGTTACAATGGGCATTAAGTTTTAATGACTTTGTGAAGCCATTCAAACAACTGCGTTCCTCCCAAAGTTTATGTCCCTCTCA
This sequence comes from Galeopterus variegatus, assembly GCF_000696425.1. Classification (NCBI taxonomy): domain Eukaryota; kingdom Metazoa; phylum Chordata; class Mammalia; order Dermoptera; family Cynocephalidae; genus Galeopterus; species Galeopterus variegatus. The sequence goes on from NW_007729901.1 coordinate 121,850, forward strand.
CAGGTAAATACATTCATTCCATCCCATTATTTATTTAACTTATTTAAACTCTCAAAAGGTCCAAAGTCCAAAACACAATCTGTGAAATCAAAACAAGTTATAAACTTCCTAGATACAATGGTGGGACGAGCACCAGGTATATATATCCCCATTCAAAAAGGGAGAAGTAAGTTAAAAGAATGGGGTAACAGATCCTAAACAAGTCTGAAAACCAGCAGACAGGCATTAAATCTTACAGCTGGTGAATCATGTACTGTGACTCCGTTTTTGTCGTCTTCTGCACACTGGTATGGGGATTGGGTCCCCAAGTCCTCAGGCAGCCCTACTTCTATGGCTTTCCTGGTCTGAGGCCTGCTTCAGCTCTTGCAGGTTGGCATTGTACCCTGGTAACTCCACAATTCTGAAGACTCCATGGCTGTCCTGCTCCCATGGCTCTACTAAGCATGGACTTGGTGGGGTTTTTCTGTTGCAACTCCAACCCAACATTCCCTGTTGGCATTGCTTTAGCAAAGACTCTAAGCAGTGATTCTGTCCTGTGACAGATCTCTTTCTGGGCCCTAGGATTTTCCATACATCTTTTGAAATCAGGGTGGAGGCTCCCAAGCCTCCACAGCTCTGGCATTCTGTAAGCTTGCAAACTTAACACCAAGTGGATGCTACCAAGGCTTCCAGCTTGCATTTTACAGTTTCAAGTCCAGCTACACTAGGGAGGAGCCAATTTAGCCACAGCTGAAGCAGCCAAAGCAGGTGGGATGCTGGTGCTGGTAGCACCTTCCTGAGGTGGCCCTGGGCAGCAAGACCATGGAGGGTGCGCCAGTCCTGTTCCCTGAAACCATTCTGTCTCCGTAGGTCCCTGGGCCTGGAATGAAAGACACATCCTCCAAGATCTCTGAAATACTTTCAAGGTCTTTTCCCCCTTCTCTTCATAATCCCTTTCTTCTGTACTCAACTTCTTATCAAAGTGTCCCTGGGCTACACCCTTGATTTTGTGGCCAGTCTGAATGTTTTCCAATTCTTTGACTTCTGCTTTCTTTTGAATTATAATTCTGGCTTTACATCATGTCTTTTTGGCCATAACTCAGCAAAGGCTGTTACACGTAGCCATGCAGATTCCTTAATGCTTTATTGCTTAGAAATTTCTTCCACCAGATACCTTGTTCAGTCCCTTGAAGTTCCATATGCCCTGAAACTTTTGGGCATGAACAGAATGTAGCTAAGTTCCCTGCCAGTTCACAGCAAGAATGATCTTTGTCCCAGTTTCCAATAAGTTCCTTCTCATTTACAGCTGAGATCTTCTCAGAATGGCCTTCACTGTACATATTTATATCAGCATTCTGCTCACCACCATTTAACCGGTCTCTAACTTTCAAATTTTCCCTGGTTTTCTTCTCTTCTATTCTCCCACCAGGAGCTAGATTTTTTTCTAGCCTGCTCCTTCAAATTTTTCCAGCCTCTCCTCAACACCCAGTTCCAAAGCCACTTCCACAATTTCAAGTATTTGCTATAAGTTAGGCCACACTTCCCTGGTTCCAATTTTCTATATTAGTCCATTTCTGTTGCTTATAACAAAATACCTGGTACTGGATAATTCATAAGAAAATGAAATTTATTGCTTACAGTTTCAGAGACTGGGAAGTCCAAAGTCCAAAGTGTACTTAACGGTGAGGGCCTTCTTCAACAGTGGTGGCTTTACAGCAATGAAGGGGTCTCACATGGCAGAAAATGGTGGAGCAGAGAGAAACTCTCATGTGCTCTCTTTTTAAAGCCATTAGAACCATGCCTGTGACCACTATTATTAATCCATTCATTAGGGCATGGTCATCAGAATCTAATCACCTTTTCAAAGTCCAACCTTTCATTTACCGTAATAGGATTTCCCATCCTCAACAGTTACAATAAAGATTAAGCTTTAATGACTTTGGGGGCCATTCAAACCACTGCAAGTCCTCATCTCTTCATACTATTTCATTTGTAATTAAGTTTTAGGGGATACATTCAGATCATAGCACCTCACTCATGTGCTAGCTACCCTGCCTATATTAATCCTGGGCAATATTACACACTGGGTCCAATTTTCAAAATGTATGTTGTGTTGATAATATTTGTTTTGTAAATGACCCAGACTGTATACACAGATGCATTTGATCTTTTTGATTCCTTCCTGGATAAATCTTGATTATTTAACAACAATCCTAGTTCTCAGTCTCATAAACATTTATATCAGGCATAGAAGCTCATATCCTGGTATTGCATTGTATATGAAGGGGTTGGTTAGGGCTCTACCCAGCTTTTCCCTATCTAAGTAAATAAAAGATGACAATAAAAGATGTCAAGAT
>NW_007729901.1:124727-139019 GCF_000696425.1 Galeopterus variegatus
TTATTTATTTATTTATTTATTTATTTTAGTGAGTACTTTGAGATAAAGATCAAAGCACAACATATCAATTTTTATAGGATGCAGGGCTCACGCAGTGTTTACAGGAAAATTTATATATGTAAACACCTATATAAAAAATGAAAATAATCTCCGATCAGTGATATAAAATTCTACCTTAAGAAAATAGAAAAAGTAGAGCAAACTAAACCAAAAGCAAATATAAATATGAAATAACAAAGATTACAACAGAAATATATGAAATAGAGAATTAAAAAAGAATAGAGAAAATCAACAAAACCAAAAGTTGGTTTTTAAAAAGATCAATAGAATTTGCAAACCTTTTTATCTAGAGTAACCAAGGAAAAAGAGAGAAGATGGAAATTTCTAAAATCAGAAATACAATATAGGGCTATTATTACATTGTCCCTATGGCTTTTTTTTTTTTTTTTGCTGGTAAAATTTAGTTTCTTTCTCTTTCTGTTTGCATTATTGTTCTACCAGTGAGTTTTGTTCTTTCTTGTGTATTCGTGGTAGTGATTATCATTTTTCAGATTCCAGATGCAGCATTTCCTTGAGGATTTCTTGTAGGGCTGGTTGTGTGGTGGTGAACTCCCGCAATTTTTGTTTGTCTGGAAAATACACTATTTTTCCCCTTGTTTCTGAAGGATAGTCTTGCTGGGTACAGTATTGTTGACTGGCAGGTCTTTTTGTTGTTGTTGTTGTTGTTTGGTTTGCTTGGGTTATTTCAAAAAGAAATATCAAGGTCAGAAATTATTTCATCTGCTTGTTCTAGGCTGTTTCTTAAACTATCAGTTGTGTTTATTATTTTGTTCAGCAAATCTTCCAGTTTCTTGAGTTCTGCTACATTAATTTTAAGGTATTAATCTCTTTGTAAATTTCTTCCTGCATATCCTAGATGTTTTTTCTCATTTTATTATGGTGTCTAAGTCTTCTCATGTCTCAGTGAGTTTCCTTAAGATTGTTGCTTGGAATTCCTTTTCAGTCACTTAAAGGATTTCTTGCTCTATAAGGTCTTGTTTCTGAGAATTACTGTATTCTTTTGATGGTGTCATATTTTCTCCAGTTATCATATTTATAGTAATGTTGATGTCTGATCAACTGGTAGAGCAGTTGCTTTTTCTGTTACTCTGGATTGGGCTTTTAAGAGAGAGATGTCCTATTATTTTTCTGGTCTTTGCTGGTGACTCTTCTTCTGTCAATGTTGTTGAGTGTCTGGTGGAGCACCTGCACAGTGGCTGTGGCTGCTACCCTGGTGTTCCGCCACTTCTTTGGCAGCTGTGGTTGTAGCCGTTGCTGCAGTGGGCCACCCTCTCAGATGTGGTGTTTTCAGCATGCTCTCTTGCCTGCTTTTGCACAGGGGGTACTGCCCTCAGCTCCTTGCCTAAGACCACAGGAGTGCTGTCTTGTCTGCTTCCAGGCAGAGGGGCCTGCAGCACCTAGAAATTTAGAATTTTGATTATCTAATTTATTCTTTATAACTTTGTGAGGAGAGTGTAATTATCTTTTCATTTTGTAGACAATGAAACTATTGCTGAAAACATTAAGTAACGATCAGGCAGTTACAGAATACAGACATGAACTTGTAATTTCACATCCTGTACTTTCTTTTGTTGGATTTGGAGGGTTGACCACACATTCAACAATTGTAACCATAGCTTAGATTTATAATCATAGAAAATATAAGTCTGAAGCAGAAGCAGGGCATGATTCTCTAATGTTCTGAATGCCAGAATAAGAAATTTGAACTTTATTGAATCCAAACACAGGTCCAATGAAACACTTTAAGTATGAGAATGACTCAGAGCATCTCTTTAGTAAGATTGATCTGATAACAGAGTATATGATAAATGAGGGCACTGACACATGGCAGATGGGAGTGTGGTTAGTGAAATATTGCAGGCATCATTGGAATGTAGCTTTTGATATGCTATCAGTATGTGGAACCTGCTGTGGTAGAACACTTATTTTAGAAAAGGATTATAGATTCATAGGAAGCAAACTATCTGCAATTATATAAGTAGAAATTAAAATGTTATGGACCACAAGCTCCATTCTCTAGGACAAATGACCATGTTTAGAATGTATCAGAAGAAATGTCCCCCAAGAAATTAACTATTCTAGAGATTAATTAACAGGTTTATGAAGGATTTACTTTTCCTTACAACCTTAGAAATATCTGGCATTGACCAAGGTTAGAGAGAAGTCACACAAATTAATATTGTTCTGCTTTAATAAGCACAATTGAATATTCCTGATTCTAGCATATGTTGCATTCATGACTTGTTAATTCCTTAATAATTGGCCTTAAATATCGATTTTAGAGAGTACTAGCTAATATACTCTAATTATTTTATTACCTATTATATAGAAAATTGCATGATGTAGTGATAGCCTCTGAGAACACTAAGGAAAAAACTACCTGTTAGGTTACAGAATAAAAAGTCACAGATTATTACAGACCAAGTCACAATTTATTAAATATATTTAATATTTGAAGCAAGGAGCTAGGGAGAGAGATGGGGTAGGCTAACATACTTTAGGCAGGTTGTGTGTGAGTAAGATAAAATGTGTACTGCATAAATTCTGGATTGAACGATGTTCAAATGACTTATCTCTCTCTCTTCTGCCATCTGCTGATGGTGTAATTCTGAGAACCAGAATTGAAGGATGTGTAAGGGGTTCATAGACAAAAGGTACCAGGGACAGTGATACATATTTCTATGAGAGGATATAGAGGCAAGTAGCTTGCAAACTACTGCTGAATAGCCATGGCTTTTATCTACCTTTCTTGGGTAGAGCATATCTGGGATCATGATGGGACTATTGTCACCACTGGGTGACTTTATGAAGTAATGAGGTAGCTTTTAGCCTGTAAGACACATTATCAATACATGATCTTTCTACCCCTTTTTATATTTATGTAAAACTTTTGTTTATTTCAACATACATTACAATTATTCTTTCTATCTTTAGCAAGTGCTATAAGTTATTTACTACTTATATATAGCTCAGTTTAGGGATTCTGCCTGTATCTCACATGCTACTTGTTTACTCATTATCTATTTTTAACACATGCTATAAGTTTTGCCCATCTATAGGTTATTTACTACTTATATATAGCTCAGTTTAGGGATTCTGCCTATATCTCACATGCTACTTGTTTACTCATTATCTATTTTTAACACATGCTATAAGTTTTGCCCATATCTCATAACCCACCAATTTATTATTTTTGATAATCACTTTTTATGAGTTACCTTCATGTTCTTTTTCTCATTCTTTATGGCAGAATTAAGTATTTCACAAATGATAAAGCCAATTCATTATAATACCATATACTCTTCATAATATAGCACCAATTTTAGAATAAGAGTTTTCTGAAGACATACATTAAATTGCTAAAATATGTAAGCATCTGGGCCACTTGTTTACAGCATTACCATTAAGTTTTGAAATTTCATCAATGTTAAGCAGCCCTTTGGACAAAGAGATTTATGTCATCTTTTTGGTTAGTAAAAAATAGTTATTGATTTCAGATGTCATCAACTCTTAAAAAATATAATGCATGTTCTATGTTACCCACAATATTTTATCTTTGGAATCTGAGATTGAACAGTCAAAATAATTTGTCCATTGGCCAATTCAAAACAAAACAGACAAGACTGAAGTCTAAGCTCCAAAAAACTGTGATATAAAAATGTCCATGACCACAAAGTAGGTACTGGACTTCCTCTGACATATGCAAGCATATTTTACACACTGAATCAGTAGACTCCCTCACCCCGCTTTTGCATTATTCCCCCACAATGCCTCATTCTCTTGATATCTTCAAAACAATAAAGGAATGATTGACAACATAGAACTGCGTACCCAGTGTAACTATATTTCAAGAATGATGGCCAAACACAGCATTTTTAAAAGAAGAAAATCTTGAAGACCTTACTTTCAAAAGACAAGAACAACTAAAGATGAAATTCGAAAAGAAAAAAAAAAAGATGCCAAAGTTAGATCTGAGATATGAAAAGATATGGTGAGCAGCAAAAATCCAAGAAAATGTGTAAATATATGGACTAATCTAAACAATAAGAATAATGATAAATGCATGGGGTTAAAACAATGCAAACTCAAAATATGGGACAACCACATCATGTATGTAGGGAAATATGAAAATGTTTTGCAAAAATAAATGATAATAAAAATGCAATGTATCGAACTTGTTAGATGCATCCATAACTGTGCTTAAACTGAAACTCTAGCTTTAAATGCTATATTAGGAAGAAAGAAAATCCTAAAGTCCATTACACAAGCTAGCTTCTTAAGAAGCTAAGAAAAGGAGAGTAAAGGAAATCAAATATACGTAGAGAAAAAGGAAATAAAGTTTAAAGAATAAACCAATGAAATAGAAAACAGACAAGAAAATAGACAAACAATAGGTAAAATTAACAAAGACAAAAATTAATATTTGGAAAGTTTAAAAAGAAAAAAAGACAACCACTAGATAGCCAGCCTAAAAGCCAAAGAACATAAATTATCAATATCAGAAACTATGAAGGGATTATCAATACAGATCCTATAGACATCAACAAATTTGACAATTCAAATGACAGAACAAATTCACTGAAAAATTACTATAAATTAGATTATAATATTTACTAATATGAAATATGTGTAAGAAATACACCTAAACTTAAGGTAAAGAAAGTTTGAAAATAAAATGTCAGAAAAAATACGAAGAAAATGCTAAGCAAAAGAAGGTGAGTAAACAAAAGAAAAGTTACTTACACAAAAAATAATTTAGAATAGAATGTAGGTCAAAAGGCATCAATAGAAATACACAGTTTTTTATTTATAGATAACCAGTTTCATTTACTAGGAAGATATATAAATATTCTTATAATATATATTTAAGATATATAAAGGAAAATTGAAAGTTATGAGAAAAAAATCAACAAATCCTCTGAAACTGTATGAAAATTGCAATATATCTCAGCAATTGATAGATGAAGCAGACAAAAAGTAAGGATTTAGACTAGTACATGTTACCAAATCTGTACATGTATAATACCACAATGAACAAATACACACTCTTTTCAAAACAAGGACACAAATTACACTTTATTGATATGTAAATAGTTTATAGCACAGTACATTCTCTGAGTACAGTGCAATTAACTCATAAATCAATAACAAACAAAATAACCAAAAATAAAACAAACAAACAGCAAAACATGCAATTATAAAATTTAACAAAAGCACCTAAAAGGCTCATACGTGAAAAGTAAATTATAATGGAAATTTTAAATTCTAATATTTAATGGTAACAAAAAAGCTAGATCTAAATTTGCTGCATACAGCTAAAGATGTCTACTTAAAAGTAACTTTATAGCATTAACTTGTATATAAGAAGAAAAGCAAAAAAAAAAAAAGAAAGAGCTAAGTTTGTGACATATAAAATCAACAAAATAAAAATAAAATGAAATCAGCTAAAGATGTCTACTTAAAAGTAACTTTATAGCATTAACTTGTATATAAGAAGAAAAGCAAAAAGAAAAAAAAGAAAGAGCTAAGTTTGTGACATATAAAATCAACAAAATAAAAATAAAATGAAATTGTAAGTAGTGAAATAATAAAGAAGAGTTAATATTAATGAAATATGAAATAAAAGATACTTTAGAAAGATCCACTAAGATTTCCTTTGACAACTGATAAAATTAATCAAGCTCTGACAAAATTTATCAAGGAAAAAAAAAAAAAAAAGAAAACATGAATAAATAATAGTAGGAGTGAAAAATGGAACAAGACAGTAGATGCATAAAAGGGTAAAAAGATAAAAAAAATTAAGAACAACATTCTGCTAATAAATCTGAGACTGTGGGAAACAGCAGCTTTTCTATGTATATATAATGTAACAAAAGGAAATCAAGAGAGAAATCTCTTTGGCTTCTTTTACTTCATATAGAGTTCATCAGTGGTTGAACATCTCAATGAAAAGACAAGGAAGGGCTGGATGAATGTATAGAAAGGTCTTTTAAACATTCAGATAAGAAATATTTTTAAATTATACAAATACCTTCAGAGAAGAGATATATAAGCAATATGAATGCAGCAATGTAAAAAAAGTAATGGATTATAGACAATTTGGCTTATTCTAGAAATACAATGTTTTTTCCATACTAAGCAATTTTAACCTATTTTAGTGTAATTAAGCTCATAAAATGTTTAAAGGAGAAAAATTATATGTCATCTAAATAGCAACTGAAAACATTAATAATATTGGTTATCTTTTCATGAAATAATATTTTAGGTTTTTGCTAAGAAGCCAGATTATACCACAAGGTCAGAAGAAAACGAAAGGTTTAGTTTGGAGCAAGCCCAACCATATGAGCTAATATTTTCGGTAGAATGTTGTATCCTAAACTTAAGTTAAACTTCTCCCTGGCAAGGGTAGAAGGCATGCCACTAAAGTACACACATATCCCATAGAAGAGTAGGAGTCTGAAAAGAGGGGTTCCTAGAGGCCTAAATGGGGAATAAAAAGAAAATATGAAGACAAGTGATTCTTGTTAGAATAAAACCAACAAAACAACCTGATCAAGAAGGAGAAGGTAAAATGTGGGAAGAAATGAATGCCATGAAATTGGGGAGTCTGCAGGAAATTTGGGGAGAAAGGTAAAGCGTAATATTAAATGTAGTGAGCAAGTCTTCTCCATACTGACAGTACTGGAGCGGTAGTGATGATGACTGGAGTCGTGCTTTTCAATGTGTGAGCCACAAAACATCGACATCAGATTCACTTGGAGCACCATAAACACTCAGTTCTTGCCATATGGTCTCCTCTGTATGCAGCCTTAACATGGCTGTTTTCTCCTTCAAGTCTAGCAAGAAAAATCTCACTTGTTTTGAATCTCTCTGGTATTTTAGGAGCTCACCTGATTTTGTCAGGCCCACACAAGATAATATTCATCTTGATTAACTTCTAATCTTCTTGATTAGGAACCACAAATAAACCTGCAAAATCTCTTCTGCTATATGACATAACGTAATTATGGGAATAACATTCCATCATATTCATAACTTCTACTTACATTTAAGTGAAAGGAATTATATAGAATATACACACCAGGCTGAAGGAAACTTCGGGGTCATCCTAGAATTCTGCCTTCCACAGTGAAAAAGCAGAGTAACAAGGGTACTGTACTTAATTGTAAATTCAGAAGCAGTTCCAGATTTGCACAGTAAGTTGCCTGAGCAGGTTTCCCACATGCCCAAGAGTGACTCAATCAAGAGTGACCTCAGCAGAGGAGGATCTTAATAATTTGGTAGAAAGTTGACCAGTTCTATAGATGTCAATCAGTTTCTTTTCCAAGTCTGAACCTGTGCAGTAGTCAAAGTAGCAGTGCTCATGTCAGTAGTGTTGGAGGGTACACGGAGTCTATATAACATGGACTTCCATTCATCGTGGCTGATCTATCCATAGCCACTGCCAGTCACAGAGGCCAACACAGTGTCCTGAATATGACACCATTTTCTTGAAAGGATCAGCTGACTACCTAGTAAAAGTTTGATTGCATTGAACAAACTTTATCCTGGAAGGAATAGCACTTTGTTTACATTTGAACAGGGATTAACACCAGATATAAATTTTCCTCCCTTTCCAATTATCTTATTGCCAAAACCAACATCTACGGACTTATAGTTATTCTAGTCCATATAATATTGTAACACAGCAAATGAAATTCTGCAATAGGTTCATGTTCCTGAAATGTACCGGGCTTACATTTTCCCATCACCCTTGAATTAGCTGGCTTGATAGAAACGAAGAATGTACTTATGAAGATTCAATTCTATTACTAATTTTTATCATAGTTCATTATAGGGCTAGGCTAGCATACTCCAGGATGTGTTACATGTTTGTAACTGGTGCTATTTCTCCCACTGCTATATTTCAAGGGTCTGGAAATGAAGAAGTGGAAACAGGAATGACTTATCTCACTATTGACCTTAGTGATCCAATAACAAAACGTTTACTTTCTATCCCTGCAGTTTTGAGCTCTGCTGATCTAAAGTTCTTAGTTACCTGAAGTGGGGACTTTGAATTTAGCCGATTTAAAGAACAAAAAAGAGGTACTGTGGCTCAAGCATCATCAGTGAGGAAAAAGAAAAATGAGAGAAGAGAGGAAGACAGTACCCACATTATGTAGGGCTTTTTTTTTTCCAGGTAAGTAATTTTAATATTATACTAAATGAAGTTAGAAATTGTTAAAATACTTTAAAATTTATTCACATGCTAAACAAAGAAACTTTGAATAAAATTATTACTCTGGCTACCATGAGGAGAATGCACTTTGTGGGCAAGAGAAAACAGATTGTGCATTTCTGTTGTAACTTCCAAGGCTAGAGTTGCAGGCTTAGGTTATGATGGAAGCAGTAATACAAGATAAGAATCAAAGGTCTTGGGATAAAAGTAAGTAGTAGACAAATCTTATGTCTTTAATGTTTAAGACATTAGTGAGGTTTTATACACATTTTCTTTTGGAGCAGAGAGTTTGGAGATAAAAGATAAAATATTTATGAATTTTAAATTCTACATATAAATTATGATTTACACATAAAAGAGGGGCCAGGTCATTTAAGATTCTAGAAACAAATCAACTTCTACTATTAGATTAAGACACAGGACAAATTGGCAGATAGTATCCCCTGCCCAAGATGGTTCCAGAGAAGATCATGGGATCTGGTGTCTACAGAGCTTCTCTTTAATATTGGCCAAACTATGAGAATATGTGATAAATCTAAAGATCACTGAAAGATGTTTTAGAGGAAAAGTAATGTGGCTTCTATTGGGAGATACCATAGCTGAACAAACCATTAGAGTCCTTTAGGGAGATAAATATGCATGAAATAATGTATTTAAAGTTCCAAAATATCTTGACCAAAATTTTATAACTGAAGCTATTTTAAAAAATCATTCACCATGGTATTTGTATAAACACACTGCTATAATTTGAACTAAAGGAAAGATGAGAAACAATGGGAAGAAGTCAATAAATGAAACCAGCGACTTGGCTTATTCGTCTGTAAGAGGTGGTGGCAGAACTTCATGAGCTCAAAGATATTTTCCAAGAACAATTTTAATAATTCTGAAAGGGTGTATCTGTGTAGAGTGAAATGTTGAGTGTGATTCCTAAGTGATCACTTTCAAGACAGTTATAATTAAACACATATTAGAGTGACTAATGAAAGGAGGACACAATAGCCTGTGCATTCTCCACATGTACAGATCACATAAAACTCTTTTCACCACTAAAAGGCCAAATTAATGGAGATAAACTACAAGATGACTTGCTGAGGCTGTGAAATTTGGCAAAATTCAGGGAAGTCAAACTTTGTCATGCAGGTATTTTCATATAAAGATAATCATTCAGATTTAAGACTCCATTAGGGAAACAAAATCTCAGGAAGGATGTGACTGAAGACTAAGAAATTGTGAATGATATGTATGTGGTGAATAAATAATTTTTTCCAGAGTATAAATAAATATATAAAAAGCCACTACTTAAGCATAGAGAGATTTTAATCTAAATATAATAAATTGATAAATAATATTTAATTATGATATTCATTATATTAAGAAGCTAAAAATAGAAAAAGAGTCAGGTTGGTAAGTTTCTTCTTCAGCCACACAACAAACCAAGGTTTTCTTCTCTTTTTTTGGTGAGTCCTCTGCATTTTCTAATTGTTCCAGAATCATTTTTCCAAAGTTGACCAAATGCTTACATAGTAAGGAAGAAAAACAGCTTTATTTTCTAGAGTTCTTGAATGGTACAATTTACCAGTAAGGAGTAATATGTTTTTGCCATTTCATAGGCACAGCCAAGAAAGACATTAGAAACAAAGCATCATCTTCTTCTCCTAATAAGCCTAGGTTTAACTGAGAAATTGTGAATCACACCTGGCTCATCAATCAGTTCTCTCCTTTAATCTTGAATGTAGGTTGTACCTTGTATCTTCCCTGTTGACTTCTGGGTCTTTTCTCAGCTTTTCTTTTGCAATCCCGTGGACCCCAGAATTTACCCAGCCTCTTTGTATCAAGATTTTTGCTGTTGTTGCAGGCTCTATTGGCTTTTGTTTCTATTCTTAATTGAGATTACTTCCCCTGTTATCAAAAAATCGAAAATTTTCTTTCTAGTTCACTTCAGTGTTACCCATTATTTTATTTCAGAGTTCATCTCAGTCTGAGGCAATTGTCTACATTTTTTTTTTTTCTTGAATGAGTGGCACTTACTCAAAATGTCCTCCACTTGTACTTTTCCTTAAATTAAGATTTAAGTATTTAAATCTTAATTATATTATGTCTTTTATTCTCAGTTTCTTCCAAGGATCTATCACATACCTGTCATTCTCAACTTAAACAGAGGTCTTTCATTTGGTTAACTAACCAAAAATCCAGTTTGTCAAAAATTTCACTTAGTATAATTATTGGCAGATCAAAACCCCATATCTACTTGATGATTACTATTGCTATAACATCTAAAGATTTGTTTTGGATAGAGAGAAATATTTGTTTCTGGTAGTTTTAATTTTCTTATATAGAAGTACTTCCTATACAAAGGCAGAATGACTATGTTATTTTCATCAGTGATCTATTAATAAAAAGACAGTATGGTATTGTGGGAAAAATAGGCTTTGATTCAGACATAACGATTTAATTCCAGCTTTACCACTTACTAGCTATATCATCTTTGGATTTCTCTAAGTCTCAATATCTTCATCTGTAAACTGTGGATAACAGTACCTATTTCATCAGATTGTCATGAAAACTGATTGAGAGGATGTGTCTAAAGCTCTTAGTTTTTAGTCTTGGCATATTAACTGTCATAGTAAGGTTCTTCACCATTTGAAAAAGTTGAACTAGTTTGAAATGAAAATTTATGTAGAGAATCATATGCATTCAAAATAAACAAACAGTGATTAATTTCCACATAAAATATTAAAAGATGTCTGAAAGACAGATAGAAAATAACAAAGGTCCAGGAATTTTTTATTTTCTGACAATTGCAAAGGAATTTTGAATTCTAGAGCTTTGTGTATGGAATCAGGATTTTAGAAAATACTGAACAGTGATTAATTTCCACATAAAATATTAAAAGATGTCTGAAAGACAGATAGAAAATAACAAAGGTCCAGGAATTTTTTATTTTCTGACAATTGCAAAGGAATTTTGAATTCTAGAGCTTTGTGTATGGAATCAGGATTTTAGAAAATACTGACATAAAAATTAGATTTATGAAATCTTCTAAAAGAGAAAATAGATGTGATGATGCAGAAAACATCTGAGGGATAATCTTGAGGAACTGTTGGAAGTAAGTGGATATGAAAGCAACACGCAAATCAACAAAAAATATGTCACACAACGTAGAATAAGGAGGAAAAAAGTGTAAGAAGGCGAAAGAATGAATTTTGGTTTAAACGAGAGAAGCACTATTGAGAAAAAAAGGTTATTTAAAATCAAAATATAGTAACTTTATGGTTTTAACTGAATTTAAACATTTTAACTCATCTTTGACTAAGGATACCATGATGCAATTAGTCAGTCAATATCTTTTAAATAAAATGTACATTTAAATATTACTGTGAATAACTTTGGTGTTGGCTCCTAATTTCAGACTGTTAAATGCTTTAAAATTAGGTTTTATTTTAAGAGTATTACTTTGAGGAATTTTTTGTAAAAACAAACATAGATGGAATCATAACTCACATTTAATCTTGGTCTTCATTGTAATCACCAGTGAGTAGCAGAATTGCCTAGAGTGCCTTTCACACACATGCATAAACAGTCTTGCTTATAATTAATAAGTACCAAAATCAAGCATGCTCACTACAAATGAAGCACTTGCAAAATTATTCCATCTGGTATAATGACTACGTACAAGACATAGGTAATGAACTGTGAAATACATAGAAAAGTATACATTGAACGTCTATAATAGATCATGATAGAAATAAAAATGTAAATTTGAGAGGATAAATGTAAAAGACCTTGTCAAAGTACATATTTATTATATTTTAAAGTTTTGTACCTTCAAATGTGTCCTAATAGAAATATGAACTGGAACTCGCAAAATGGGATCACCAGCAAAAATACATACTTTATTCTTAGTCTAAAGAGTAGGTACAGTGATATCATGGAGCCAGTGAATTGTTAAAAGTTTTAGAAATTTTGTGAGCTGATTAACATCACATTAGTATCTTGAAATCAGCCACTGTGGGAATATTTACACCATAGATGTGGTTAAAACATTACACATTAGGGTTTCTGCTTCTCTGGAAAGCCAGTTGTTAAATATTCACGAGCACAGGATTGGTTAAGGAAATCACACTTTCTATACTATCATTGAATAACAGTTGTAGAGTTTACTGTTGGAACAATCCTTCAGCTTGCATGCTACCTTCTTAGATTAACTTTTATAGCTATATACTGTATTTATAGTACATACAGAATATGCAGTATTTATAGGTAATACTGATCACCATTATTTCTTTCTATACTCCTTAGCCATTCTTGATTAAACATTAAAAAGATCCTGCCTTATGACAAAAGCCAATAATAGTTTTTTCCTATATTTTTCCTTTTTGTTTTTTAAAGTTAATTTTATTATACATATTTGAGGTTTACAAAATATGATGGGATATACATGGATATTAAAATGATCACTATAGTAAAGAAAATTAACATATGTATCACCTCACATAGTTATTTTTTGTGATAAGAACAGCTAAAATCTAGTTATTTAACAAAAATCCCTAATTCAATAAAATTTCAATAACTGTAGTCCTCATGTTCTACATTAAATTTCTAGACTTGTTCACCCTCTGTATCTGATACTTTGTTAAGCTTTGACCTACATGTCCCCATTTTCTGTTTTATTCTTTATCTCTAGATATTTGATCTTTTAAAAAAAAAAATACACACATACATGAGATCATGAAACTATCAGATAAGGAAATTAATACCTAAGATTCCTGCTAGAAGAACTACCCCTTAAATTTTATTTTCTAAAAAGTTCAAGTGGAAAAAATAATTTCTTTATAGAGATCTTACACTTGAAGACACAGCATTTTGTTCAAAAAATAAATGTTAACTAATCCTAAGTCTAGGAATCCATTTTCATTAGGAAAACAGTATAAATTGTTTTGGTTGACATATATTTATATGTTATAATTTTTAAAAGAAAACAATAACTGCTTAATATAAATTTTATTGATATTCTAGTACCTGCAAAGTAATTTTACTTTCAAACAAGTAACACTGGCCATCAAATGTTTCAAAAAAGAGAAATAGTATGATCCAAGATCTTGTGTGTTTATGTAAAACAAATACTCTTAGCCTCAGTAGAACTTGATCACTTCTCAGTTTGGCAATTTAGCTGTTAAAAAATTTAAGCAAATTTTCATCTGACCTGGGTTTTGAGGATTAACATCTGATTTGACTAAAGAGTGGATTGGTCAACATCTAATCAAGTACAAAAATTCAGAAAATGCATGTGGTCAGTCAGTAATTAGTTGTGTAGAAATGTCTTTGCCATAAAACTCTAAAATTTAGAGGGTAAAAAAAGTTGTTTGTTTTTCAAAGACACAATTTACCATTTCTTCCCCACACCAATTGCACCAACATCTTCAGCAATGTATTAACATCACTTGCTGTTTTACAACAATCTTCTTAAGTTGATAGCAGACATTGATAAACACATGTTCTGGGCCCCTTTCTTTTCTCTTTCTTCCTTCTCTCTGCTATCCCACAATTCAAGATGAATATAAATTACCCTCAGAGACCTTGGGGAGCACTGGGACAAAGCATGGAACTGATCTACCCTCCAATCAGTGCAGGACCACTTTGTGGAGACTGGTCAGGAATACAGAACTGCGTGGGGTACAGTTTCCTGAAAAGTCTCAAGTCCATACCAGAGTTAACCCAGGTGTACTGGAATTCACAAGATCTGGAAGTACCTAGAAGGTGAACAATTAAAACCTGAGCTGCACAGGAAGCCCTCCGCAGAGAATCATCAGCAAAGCAGCAATTCAGCTCAAACACAGGGCTCAATTGCTGGTCCCCACAGAAAGTTCCCCCATTTTAGAAGGAAGCAAAGGACCACAAATTAGTTCCAGTGCAAAGTTTAAGTGGTGGGAACAGCAAACAATCCAACACAGAAGTGAAAGAAAAACCAAAATACCTCCAGACCAAAGACAAAGTTTGATATTAACTAGTAAAGG
>NW_007729901.1:139396-140001 GCF_000696425.1 Galeopterus variegatus
ACAAATTAGTTCCAGTGCAAAGTTTAAGTGGTGGGAACAGCAAACAATCCAACACAGAAGTGAAAGAAAAACCAAAATACCTCCAGACCAAAGACAAAGTTTGATATTAACTAGTAAAGGTCTCACTTCACCAAAAAAACACATATAAAACCTAGAAGGATCAGAAGCCCCCTGGGTCCCCAAACCAGGGAGGGGGGATGACCAGAGGCCTCAGCCATGCCTCCTGACACCCACAACCAGCTCAGCAATGACCACCGAGCCACCACAGGAAGCGCCCTAGACTCCCGAGCTGGGGTGTTGGGGGGCCAAGGGCCTTGGCCATGCCGCCATGACATCTGCAACCAGCCCAGTGATAACCACCAAGCTTCCACAGGCCCCCGAGCCAAGGTGGTGGGTGGCTAAGGGCTTCAGCCACACTCGCTTGACATCTACATCCAGCCCAGCAATGACCAGGCCACTGCTAGAAGACCCTGATCTCCCCTGCAGGTATGTGGGGGGTGCCGTGGGCCTCAACCATGCCCCCCTCCTTCCTCCTTCTCCTACCTTATTATCTTCCCCCTTCTCCTCTCCCCCCTCCCCCTAACGGCTCCATAAAATCTCTCTCT
>NW_007729901.1:141072-143583 GCF_000696425.1 Galeopterus variegatus
GGTAACTCACAAAAACAGCAAGTGAACTAGAATGTATCCAGGCCTAGAGACAGCAAGAAAAAGGATGAGAAGCTGGGAGTTTCTAGTCCTAAACAGGGACTTTCAGAGATCTGCATATTAATTAGTATGAGCCCCTTTGCCCCTCTTATCATTCAAAAATTCAGAAATCAATAGCCAGGCTTATAGCCATGCATGAAGGAGAGAAGATAATTTTTATTTATGGAGAAACTAAAGTGTTCCAGAGTAAGATATAATAAAATTTGATACCTCCAAGTACAAAATATGTCTCACTGCCAGAATGATCACTCTCAGTGAACCCTGGAAGCTGATAAGCTATACCTATTCAAAAAGACCTTCAAGTCAACTTTTCAGTGTCTCACTCCTAAGTATAAATACATAGCCAGGAATCAACAGACATTTATGAAAAGTCCCTAACAGGAGATTAGAGAGCAACACCAATAAGCATACAATAGAAACTTAAGGAAAACAGAGACAATGTAGAGAAAAAAAAAAAAAACTTCTACATAGAAAGAATAATTCAAATTCTCAGTAAAGTAAAAGAATGTGTTTCAACCTTGAAACAAAAGCATGATGGTGCAGTAAATAAACAATCAGAAAAAGCTTTTACAAATTAAAAGTATGACAGCTAAAATATAAAATTCAATAAAAAGGTTGAGAGGTACAATTTAAAAAATTTCATAGGAAATAAAGAGATGAACAAAGAAAATACAAGAAAATTGTGGCTCAGTCCAGTGGGTCCAATATCTGATGAGGAGGCAATTCAGGAAGAAAGAGGAGACAACAGTGGGGAGAAAAATTAGCAAACGTATTATAAGACAATTTATCAGAAATGTAAGATCTGTGTTTCCATCTGAAATATCTTAATAAGAGCACAGTGAATAAACATTTTTAATATACATCATGGTGACGTTTCAGGGTACACAGGATAAAGATCTAAAAGCATCAATTAAGAAAAAGAAGCATATAAAAAGAAATAGGAATCACAATGGAATCACACTTTTTGGAGCAATTTGAGATGCTAGAGGACAGCAGAGCAATACTTTGAAACATTTCTAAATAAAATTTGATAATTGGCTAAACTACCAACACATGTATGATAAAGAAATTTCCAGAGAAAAAAAGGACTAAAAACATTCCTATCTCTTGCATACCTTCCAGTGAGCTACTACAGAATGGGCCCTGAAAGAACAAATATGTAGAGCAAGAAAGCAGGAAAAGTAGGATCTATGATAAAGTCTATAAAATATTGCGGAAAAGAGAAGGGAATTTCTAATGTAACAGTTGTCTAGAGAGTAAAGATCCTGATTAGATTGTAAAGAGAAAATGCTCCAGAATAGAGATCTCTATGAAACAAAAGGAATAAATATCTTCCACATAGTTTGTTCCTGTGGAAAATTATATGACTGTGAATGACATGGATATTGATGATGAAAACATTAGGCAATTATTAATTCAGGGAAAATAGGAAGTCACACAGGAAAAAAATGTAATCACAGACATTACTTGGTTATAGGTTAAAATAATACATTCACTGATTATTGTTTTAAACAACTTCATTGAGAAAATGAGGAAAAGAGAGTGCAAAAGAACTAATGTGCATCTCCCATAATAGGAGGTCAATAGGAAAAAGGAAAATTGACACATGGTAGGAGATCTTTGCTGTCAATCAGCTGTTTTTGCTGGTCAAAAGTGACACTCTATTTGAAGCCACCAATAACACAGCCACTGTTTGTGTTCCAATTGTGGAACAAATGTTGATATCACTGGCCCTGAGTGGAACTTGCTCATTTTAAGGATAAAAATTGGTCTAGGACTAATAAAAGGGCTGTCTAATCAAACAATATCTTCTTTTGGTGATACTATCGGTGTAAAATTTCACACAAATTTTTCTAAGTTACAGTCTTACAAATCTAGTCAAGAAGATTTTTAATTGACAATGGATTTCTTTGATAGTCAAAAACATCTTAATTTTAGCATTTGTATTATTCAGGATTCTTCAGCGAAATAAAACCAATAAGAGAGAGAGAAAGTGATATATTTATTATAAGGAATTGGTTCATGGAATATGGAGGCTGTCAAGTCTTACAATCTGCCGTATGTAAACTGAACATCCAAGAAAGCTGATAGTATAGATCAGTCCCAGTCCAAAGGCTTAAAAACAAAAAAAGTAAAAAGTGAAAGTCTCAGTCCAAGGACTGGAAGAAGTCCAGTGTTCCAGCAGCACAGTCAAGCACAAAGAAAAAGGGACACCCTCTCTTTTCCACTGCCTTTTATTCTATTTAGGCCCTCAGCAGATTGGATGATACCCACCTACATCTGGGATGGCAATCTGCTTTACTGAGTCTGCAGATTTCAAATACTAATCTCATCTGGAAACACCCTCACATGCACACTAAGAAATAATGTTTAGCCAAATCTCTGAGCACACTGTGATCTAAACTGACCCATAAAATTAACCACCACAGCATTCTAATAGTACATTTTACCTCT